>NC_081173.1:31575344-31732844 GCF_012432095.1 Onychostoma macrolepis
TTGAAAGGAGCATAATCGCATTGTAAAGAGTCTTCTTGAGACATGTTGGAAATGCTGTGTTGGAGTGTCGACTTACTGTTCTTTATAATGGCTGTAGTAGATGGGCGGGGACGGTAACACCCCCTCGCGGGGTTTCTCTCAGGGCGAAACAGCTGTGTTTTAATTTTGCTGTATCCGTCATGTATGCTGCACCACTTGAACATTTTGTTTACGATCGAAAAAAGAGCGCTCAGCAAATGCAGATCGCACCACTTGATCAAAAACTTAAGGCTGAACATTTCGTGATATTCTTCATGCTTGCCAGCCTCCGAAAGGTCACTAAGCTTTGTCTTGTCTTCGCAGGCGAATATGTACACGCAGTCCTCTGGGTTCTTTTGAGCATGGTCGCCGACCACTCGGTACCGGATATTCGGTGCTACCCCATCCCACTCCCCAACGCATAAAGGCTCTTCTCCACAGTCCTTCAGATCTTTCCAGATACGATTGAAAAATAATTGCCAATCTTTTCAGGAAATATCAGGCAGGGGTCTTGATCCTGTACAAAATCGTCGGTTTCGTCAGACGTGTAGAGCGTAACCGTTCGATCCGATTTGTGGAATATGTAGCCGAATATACGCCCGCTGATCAGGAAAAATTCGTCTCTCACACATTCAGAATTTTCGTGGAGAAACTTTGCCAAGCCCAAGTTACCGCTGTACGGCTTTCTCGGTGCCAAAGTCAGATTTTCCATCATCTCTTCATCCCATTCCTTCTCAGGAGTTTTAGGTGAGTATGAGGCATTCATGTCTATGTGTTTCACAGCTCTTTTCTGATTTCCCCCAGAAAAACCTTGCCCTATTTATCTAAGAGCTCATCGGAATGCAACCACCACGTGGTCCACAGATGGGCAAACCCCCACCGTAAAATCTTCAAAACAATACTTGACAGCTCATTTATGGTTTTACACTTGTACAAACAACATATCTCATCCCCGGATGACGTAGGAATTTCACGCTTCTCCGATTTCCTCACATCTGGAACGCATTAAAGAGGTCAAGGGGTCAACACGACGTGGGGGGTCGCTATGTGGGTGGTCGCTATGTGGGGGAGGGGGAAAGGTCACAAAGGTCAAAAAAAGCCATAAATCAAGGGTCATAAATCATTTTTGTCACAAGCCATGCCTTATCTACTACTTATGTTTTTATCACTTTTTGTTGTTATGAAACGAATCTATATAGTTTTTATTAATTTTTAGTTTTAGTTATTTTAGTACATTAAGTTAAACTAAATAAAAATGAAAAATATTGCCTTCAAAACTAGCTGAAATAAAATATTTTTAAAATGTATGTTTTATTCCAGTTAACATTTTATTTATTTCAAGTAAGGATTTTTATAATATAGTTTTAGTTTTTGTTTTCAATGACTGTAATTTTCTACTCGGACTGGAACACAACACGGGAAATTCTGCTGCTCTAACGTGGGTTTTTACGTTACTTCAGGCTCTCCACATTTCTTAGAATTTCAACATTTCCATTTTTTGTGTCCAAAATCTATTTTTGTACAGTGTGGAAGATGATGTTTGGAAAGCCCCGTGTCATTTGGATCCCATCGACTTCAGCTGTACAGACAATTAAACACATTTCTTCAAATGTCTTCCATGTTTTAAAGATTGCTGATTTCACATCCTTGACCACAGAGGTCAAAGGTCACATCAGAAGAGAGTTCACTACAGTTACTATTACTAAAACCACGACTGCAGATATTATTGTGCTTCACTGTGTTTCTGCATTATATACTGCGGCTGCTTATTGTTTTAGTGGGTTTCTGCAGCAGTGATTCATGCTTGGCTTCTGACAGAAACACTTTAGATAATGTTTCCATTTCCAAGACATTTCTCATGTTTCAGAGCGACCGTTGTGAGGCAAAGTGTTGTTTTTGTCTGTGTACTTTTCTCAATATTCCGCTTCTGAGGCGTGCGGTTTGTGCTCAGATTCTGGAAAGTCTCCAGATGTTCGGCGGTGTTGTTTCTTCAAGAAGCTGTTGTGTTTCTTCAGTTATTTTTCACTTTCTTTCATTCACACACACACACACACTAATCCAACTTCTATTCTTCTTAGCTGGAGCTCGTTTCCTAGTCTAGCTGTATGAATATTTTTAGCTCTGTGATGAAATTATGTTGTTCCTCTTTTTTAGGCGCTTTGGACGAAAGCTTCTGCTAAATGCAGAAATGTGAATGTCAAGTCGGTCACATTTATTTCTGTAACCTTTTATACAATACAGGTCGTTTCAAAGCAGTTTCACAGTAAATAAGAGTGTTCATGTTGTTACTGTTTTTAAATGTAAAAGTATTATGATTTTTATGTATTTTCTGCTCACCAGTGTTGCATTTATTGGATCAAAAATACAGTAAAATTGTGACATATTATTGCAATTTTAAACAACTGTTTTCTATGTGAATATCTGTTAAACTGTAATTTATTTCTGTGATGCGCAGCTGAATTTTCAGCATCATTACTCCAGTCTTCAGTGTCACATGATCCTTCAGAAATCATTCTAATAGAAACATTTCTATTATCAATGTTGAAAACAGTTGTGATGCCCAATATTTTGTGGAAAATATTACATTAATAAATATGATAAAATCTTAATAATTACATTTTAACATATTCACATAGAAAACAAATTGTAATATGTGACGCTGGACCACAAAAGCAGTCATAAGTAGCACTAGCCAACAATACATTGTATGGGTCAAAATTATCCATTTTTCTTTTATGACAAAAATCATTAGGATATTATGTAAAGATCATGTTCCATGAAGATATTTTGTAAATTTCTTACTGTAAATATATCGAAACTTAATTTTTGATTAGTAATGTGCATTGCTAAGAGCTTCATTTGGACAACTTTAAAGGCAGTTTTCTCAATATTTAGATTTTTTTGCACCCTCAGATTCCAGATTTCATTTCCTATCATAACAAACCATACATCAATGGAAAGCTTATTTATTCAGCTTTCAGATGATGTATAAATCTTAATTTGAAAAATTTACACTTAAAACTGGTTTTGTGGTCCAGGGTCACATATTGCTTTTAATCAAATAAATGCAGCCTTAATGAGCAGATAAGACTTATTTTAGAAACATTGAGTAGTCTTCCAAACATCTGAGTGGTCATGTATAATGAGGTTGAATTGAATCAGTAAAGTTTTTCCAGCTCCATGATGATCTGAGGTTTGATTTGCGGGAAGCATTCAGTTCCTTCTCATTTAGTTTGACATGCAGGGACAGAGCTTTCCTGACATCTCATATGTTTGTGATTTGAAGAGTGCATTGGTAGCTTTGATTGGATGTTGATGAAGCTTCTTGCCGTTTCTCACAGTGAAAGTGTGCGTTGTTTTAGACAGCTGATGACTGCCCGTCAGACAGTGAACACAATGGCTGTCTGGAACTGGATTTGTGTTTTCAAGCTCATTCCCGTCACTGCGCTTGATTCCAGACAGTGCTTTGTAAAAAAAGAAGCCAATAAAACGACCGTGTTATCTTAGTTTCTCAATTCATCTCGAAACAAATGTTTTCCACAGACATTCAGGTTTTAGGTTCAACTTTGATGTGCAGCGAGTCTGAGTGATCAATAAAAGTCTGAGATTAGGATTTAAATTAATATTGAATAGGGATAAATATCATATTTGAGATTGTCCAGTATTTGTGTTTCAGTACACTGCAAAAATGACTTTCTTCCTCAGTATTTTTGTCTTGTTTTCCAGTACAAACATCCTTAAATCAAGATAAATTTCCTTCAGAAGCAAGTCAAGTCATCTTTATTTATATAGCACGTTTAACAATACAGATTGTGTCAAAGCACTTAACAGTATAAAATTGGATGATAGAGTGTCACTCAATTTTCTCAATTTTCAGTTAAAGGCATTTCATTATTGAATTCAGAGATGTCATTGTCTAGCTCAGTTTAGTTTAAATAGTATCTGTGCAATCAAATCGATGATAATCTCTAGAAATTAAGTGTCCCCAACTGAGCAAGCCAGAGGCGACAGCGGCAAGGAACCAAAACTCCCTCTGTGACAGAATGGAGAAAAAAACCTTGGGAGAAACCAGGCTCAGTCGGGGGGGCCAGTTCTCCTCTGACCAGACGAAACCTGCAGTTCAATTCCAACCGCAGCCATGTCAGATTGTGTAAAGGGCTTATCTGATTCCCGTGGTCTTGTCCCGATGGAGCATTTTAATTTATAATTTAATGTATTTGTTATATTTGTGTTTCATTCATTATTTGAAGTTTTTCATTTATATGATTTATTCATTTGCTATAATTGTAATGTATAGTTTAATGCTTTTATTGTTTCTCGTTTTTATTTTTATAATATATATTTGTTTGTTTATTATAATTTAAATTTATGTCTCAGGGGTTCCCCGCTGACAATCAGGGCTGCAGACATCATCTCTTGGTGCTGATCCACCATCTGATCGGATACGGACTGAGAAACAGACTAGGAAAGAAACAGACAAATATTAGCGTAGATGCCATTCTTCTTACGATGTAACGAGTACATCGTGTGTTATGGGAAGTGTTCCCGGTTTCGGTTGATCTAACTAATGCAGCCTAACAATCCTTTAACGGATTTGAATAATAGAAGCGTATTAGTGTGCTATGTGTAAGCCAGGATAAAGAAATGTGTCTTTAATCTAGATTTAAACTGACAGAGTGTGTCTGCCTCCTGAACAGTGTTAAGTAGATTGTTCCAGAGTTTGGGCGCTAAATAGGAAAAGGATCTGCCGCCTGCAGTCGATTTTGATATTCTAGGTATTATCAAATGGCCAGAGTTTTGAGAACGCCATTCAGGGCTTTATAAGTAATTAACAAGATTTTAAAATCTATCCGATGTTTGATAGGGAGCCAATGCAGTGTTGACAGAACTGGGCTAATATGGTCATACTTCCTGGTTCTAGTAAGGACTCTAGCTGCTGCATTCTGGACCGCCTGTAGTTTGTTGATCAATCGTGCAGAACAACCACCCAATAAAGCATTACAATAGTCTAACCTTGAGGTCATAAACGCATGAATTAACATTTCTGCATTTGACGTTGAGAGCATAGGTCGCAATTTAGATACAGTGGGTACGGAAAGTATTCAGACCCCCTTAAATTTTTCACTCTTTGTTATATTGCAGCCATTTGCTAAAATCATTTAAGTTCTTTTTTTTTTTCCTCATTAATGTACACACAGCACCCCATATTGACAGAAAAACACAGAATTGTTGACATTTTTGCAGATTTAATAAAAAAGAAAAACTGAAATATCACATGGTCCTAAGTATTCAGACCCTTTGCTCAGTATTTAGTAGAAGCACCCTTTTGATCTAATACAGCCATGAGTCTTTTTGGGAAAGATGCAACAAGTTTTTCACACCTGGATTTGGGGATCCTCTGGCATTCCTCCTTGCAGATCCTCTCCAGTTCTGTCAGGTTGGATGGTAAACGTTGGTGGACAGCCATTTTTAGGTCTCTCCAGAGATGCTCAATTGGGTTTAAGTCAGGGCTCTGGCTGGGCCATTCAAGAACAGTCACGGAGCTGTTGTGAAGCCACTCGTTATTTTAGCTGTGTGCTTAGGGTCATTGTCTTGTTGGAAGGTAAACCTTCGGCCCAGTCTGAGGTCCTGAGCACTCTGGAGAAGGTTTTCGTCCAGGATATCCCTGTACTTGGCCGCATTCATCTTTCCCTCGATTGCAACCAGTCGTGCTGTCCCTGCAGCTGAAAAACACCCCCACAGCATAATGCTGCCACCACCATGCTTCACTGTTGGGACTGTATTGGACGGGTGATGAGCAGTGCCTGGTTTTCTCCACACATACTGCTCATCAGACCAGAGAATCTTATTTCTCACCATCTTGGAGTCCTCCATACGGGCTTTCATGTGTCTTGCACTGAAGAGAGGCTTCCGTCGGGCCACTCTGCCATAAAGCACCGACTGGTGGAGGGCTGCAGTGATGGTTGACTTTCTACAACTTTCTCCCATCTCCCGACTGCATCTCTGGAGCTCAGCCACAGTGATCTTTGAGTTCTTCTTTACCTCTCTCACCAAGGCTCTTCTCCCCCGATAGCTCAGTTTGGCCGGACGGCCAGCTCTAGGAAGGGTTCTGGTCGTCCCAAACGTCTTCCATTTAAGGATTATATGGGGTGCTGTGTGTACATCGAGGAAAAAAAACGAACTTAAATGATTTTAGCAAATGGCTGCAATATAACAAAGAGTGAAAAATGTAAGGGGTTCTGAATACTTTCCGTACCCACTGTATATATACACATACATAATAAATATGCACAGTACACACATACATTATTTAAATAAAACTTTATTTTTTATGCCATTAATCGCGATTAATTGTTTGACAGCATTAATAATTAACCAATGATTTTGCTGCTGATCCAATTCAACCATGCTAGCAAACAAAAATCACTTTACATAAACATAACATTTGTGGTTTATTTTATTTTATTTTTTATTGCTGAAGAGTGTTGAACTTTCTTTTCCTGCGTCAAGTCAAGTCAAGTCGTGTTTTATTGTCATTCCGCTACATGTGTGGACATAGTGCAACGAAATGTCGTACCTCGCAGGACCACGGTGCTACATAATTAGACATAAATATAAACATAAAAAAATATAAATAAGAAACGATTATGAACCTATACATAACTACCTTACTGAGAGCGGTTATCTAACTATACATATATTACAAATATTTGACTATATATTCACAATCTAAGACAAACTATACAAGCATTTTTACATAAATACTGTACATGATATTGCACAAAAGAGGTATTTCAGAGCAAGCCGTGTGAGATGATTTGTAGTGCATGTGCAAGTAAACATATGCGTTATCTTATTTAGTCTTTATAAAAGTGTCTGGTGCATATTGTTACAGTCAGGGCCGGACACAGAGGTAAGTGATGAATCAAATGAAGTTTATTGAACAGGTTGAGACAAGTGCTAGGTGAGCGGGTGATTCTGAGGTGAGTGGGTAGTCTTGATGAATGTTTTCAGGCGAGTGAGGATGATAGTAACCGAGTTCTTTTCCACAGTGTTGTCGGGGTGACGAGACGAGGGAATCCACCACGACATACACACTCTGATGACAGACAATCTGGAAGGAGAGGATAACACAAGGAGGCAGAGACAGGAGGTAAGGTACACAAGGTAAGTATTCGTAATAGAAGGATATCTTTGGAAGTTAGTCCAACGATGTAGGAGTCCACGTTGTCATCAACGAGATCGGACAGAGTAGTGTTGGTTGTGAGGATCTTTATACTGGTGTTGATCAGGATGTGATCGGGTGCAGGTGTGCGTGATTAGTATTCTGGTGATGTGGAATGCTGTGATTGGTGGGGTGTAGGGCCTGACTGATCCGTGACAGTACTCCCCTCTCCACGGCCCGCTCCATCTAAACTACTAAAAGAGCTGCTTTCAGAAGTCATAGATCCTCTTTTGGCTATTATTAATTCATCATTGTCATTAGGATATGTCCCTAAAACCTTCAAATTGGCTGTTATTAAGCCTCTCATTTAAAAAACCACAACTTGACCCCAAAGATCTAGTTAATTACAGACCGATCTCAAATCTCCCTTTTCTGTCAAAGATACTAGAAAAAGTAGTATCCTCACAATTATATTCCTTCTTAGAGAAAAATGGTATCTGTGAGGAATTCCAGTCAGGATTTAGACCGTATCTGAGACTGCTCTCATTAGAGTTACAAATGACCTGCTTCTATCATCTGATCGTGGTTGTATCTTTTTATTAGTTCTACTGGATCTTAGCGCTGCGTTCCGACACTATCGACCACAACATTCTTTTGAATAGACTACAAAACTTTGTTGGCATTAGTGGAAGTGCATTAGCATGGTTCAAATCATACTTATCTAACTGCCATCAGTTCGTAGCAGTGAATGAAGAGGTATCATATCGATCAGAAGTGCAGTATGGAGTACCTCAAGGCTCAGTACTAGGGCCGTTACTTTTCACGCTTTACATGTTACCCTTGGGAGATATTATCAGGAGACATGGTGTTAGCTTTCACTCTTATGCTGATGATACTCAGCTCTATATTTCTTCGCGGCCTGGTGAAACACATCACAACGGAATGCATAGTTGATATAAAAAACTGGATGACGAGTAATTTTTTACTGCTAAATTCTGAAAAAACAGAGGTGTTAATTATCGGACCTAAAAACCCCACATGTAATAACCTAGAACACTATCTAACACTCGACGGCTGCTCTGTCAATTCTTCTTCATCAGTTAGGAACCTAGGTGTGCTGTTTGATAGCAATCTTTCATTTAAAAGCCATGTTTCTAGCATCTGTAAAACTGCGTTTTTCCATCTCAAAAACATAGTGTGTTCTGAAAGTATTCAGACCCCCTTAAATTTTTCACTCTTTGTTATATTGCAGCCATTTGCTAAAATCATTTAAGTTCATTTTTTTCCCTCATTAATGTACACACAGCACCCTATACTGACAGAAAAAAACAGTATTGTTGACATTTTTGCAGATTTATTAAAAAAGAAAAACTGAAATATCACATGGTCCTAAGTATTCAGACCCTTTGCTGTGACACTCATATATTTAACTCAGGTGCTGTCCATTTCTTCTGATCATCCTTGAGATGGTTCTACACCTTAATTTGAGTCCAGCTGTGTTTGATTATACTGATTGGACTTGATTAGGAAAGCCACACACCTGTCTATATAAGACCTTACAGCTCACAGTGAATGTCAGAGCAAATGAGAATCATGAGGTCAAAGGAACTGCCTGAAGAGCTCAGAGACAGAATTGTGGCAAGGCACAGATCTGGCCAAGGTTACAAAAACATTTCTGCTGCATTTAAGGTTCCTAAGAGCACAGTGGACTCCGTAATCCTTAAATGGAAGACGTTTGGGACGACCAGAACCCTTCCTAGAGCTGGCCGTCCGGCCAAACTGAGCTATCGGGGGAGAAGAGCCTTGGTGAGAGAGGTAAAGAAGAACCCAAAGATCACTGTGGCTGAGCTCCAGAGATGCAGTCGGGAGATGGGAGAAAGTTGTAGAAAGTCAACCATCACTGCAGCCCTCCACCAGTCGGGGCTTTATGGAAGAGTGGCCCGACGGAAGCCTCTCCTCAGTGCAAGACACATGAAAGCCCGCATGGAGGACTCCAAGATGGTGAGAAATAAGATTCTCTGGTCTGATGAGACCAAAATAGAACTTTTTGGCCTTAATTCTAAGCGGTATGTGTGGAGAAAACCAGGCACTGCTCATCACCTGTCCAATGCAGTCCCAACAGTGAAGCATGGTGGTGGCAGCATCATGCTGTGGGGGTGTTTTTCAGCTGCAGGGACAGGACGACTGGTTGCAATCGAGGGAAAGATGAATGCGGCCAAGTACAGGGATATCCTGGACGAAAACCTTCTCCAGAGTGCTCAGGACCTCAGACTGGGCCGAAGGTTTACCTTCCAACAAGACAATGACCCTAAGCACACAGCTAAAATAACGAAGGAGTGGCTTCACAACAACTCCGTGACTGTTCTTGAATGGCCCAGCCAGATCCCTGACTTAAACCCAATTGAGCATCTCTGGAGAGACCTAAAAATGGCTGTCCACCAACGTTTACCATCCAACCTGACAGAACTGGAGAGGATCTGCAAGGAGGAATGGCAGAGGATCCCCAAATCCAGGTGAAAAACTTGTTGCATCTTTCCCAAAAAGACTCTATAAAGGCTGTATTAGATCAAAAGGGTGTTTCTACTAAATACTGAGCAAAGGGTCTGAATACTTAGGACCATGTGATATTTCAGTTTTTCTTTTTTAATAAATCTGCAAAAATGTCAACAATTCTGTGTTTTTCTGTCAATATGGGGTGCTGTGTGTACATTGAGGAAAAAAAAAAAGAACTTAAATGATTTTAGCAAATGGCTGCAATAAATTTAAGGGGGTCTGAATACTTTCCGTACCCACTGTATATAAATAAATACACACACATGTACGTATATATTTCAGAAAAATCTTGTTTATATATTAAATATATTTAAATATAATATAAATTATATGAATATAAATATTTAGATGTAAATATTTTCAAAACATATACTGTATGTTTGTTTGTTTGTATTTATATATACTGTACATAAATATGCACAGTACACACATTATGTAAGCAAAAACTTATTTTGGATGTGACATTTGACAGCACTAAATATAATTAAATTATTAATTAATTAAAAACATAAAGAATATTTGTGCTATTTAACATTTAATCATTGTAGGTTCATTGTCTTTAGGCTTCACTGTTTTTTTAATTGATTTTGAACAATATTGAATCTGTCATCTCTTATTGCTTTGATTTATTACATGAGTGAATATGTTGTGATTTCTGTTTCTATGAAACAAGTCATTAAGTGTGTGGGTTTCACATTTGTGGCTCACTCATCAAAACACTTGTTTTGCGGCTAGTTCATGGATGAGGTATCTAGTAATTACATTCTTTAGACCTGTCTGACTTTATCTAGACCTGCACGTGATGCAGAAACAGACATACACAAACAGCCGTTCCTCTGAATCTCATTATTCCAGTGAATCCAGTAACAAAAATAAACCCAACTGGATTTTCCAGTAAAACGATGAAACGCTTTTTAAAAGCTCTTTCAAGGAACACTCCCAGTTTTCTAGGTGTCAATTATTTGTATTAGATTACCTCATAATGGAGTGATTCGTGTGCGCAGGAAGTGAATCGCACTTCTCTGAAGAGGAATTGCAAACATTGGCATGATTCCTGAACGTGTTTCAGATCCGTGTTCCTGTAGAAACACGACCGATCCTCAGGAAACGCTTCAGATGAATGCAGTGTTGGATAAACACATGAATGCACAATAAAAACCTGTTACCTTTACATTCTGAAGCCTTTGGCAGCTTGCTGTTCAGCATTTGCTTGGAAGTCATCTGTTATTGTTCCTATATTGAAAAGTGGACTTCTCACTTTCCTAGTAATTATAGGTGTTTTATTTCCTACAGTGTGTAAGGTTACAGAGAAATGAATGCTGTGCAAATCACTGATCAGTTGAATACTAGTTTGTTTGCCATGCATCCAATGCAATTTGGCTTCAGAACAGACTACTTAAAATGAGATGGCCAACTGTTACTTCACTGAAAAAGTCAAGTCTTCATTGGAGTGGTGTTTCTTAACCTCAAGAAGGCTTTGCTGAGCACTGCTAACCACAGAATTCCCATGTCTAAATTAATAGGTTTTAAAATTATTATTTTTTTCCCAGAGACTTTGAATTGGAAAGAATCATATTAATCAGGGCGAAAACATTATGCACAAGTACAGTATTATAAATCAACAGCCATACGAATATCCACAGGTATACCCCAAGGATTTATTCTGGGTCCATGAACATTTACATTTTATATCAATGATTTTCTGTCTGTTTGTCCAGACATTAATATCCAAATGTGTGCAGACACTGTTATTTATATTCAGTATATGGGAGCAGTGCATCACAAGTGGCAAATGAACTTACTAAATCTATGATTCATGTAACACCTTAGTTAGAACAATGCTGTTTACAATTAAATATTTCTAAAAATGGTGTGTGCCTGTTTTTTTCTTAACCAAAACAAACAGCTCAAGTGCAATTCCAGATGCCAGGGGAAAGGCTACAAGTAGTATCTGAATACCTTGATTCTAGACATTTACTTGATAAAAATCAGTAAAATTTGCCAGCAAAAAACACATGTGAAGCACCAGCTGAAACTGGACCTTTGTACAGTTGCACTAAAAGAGCTGCTAGGGTCTCATAAATTAATTTGCTTCTGATGTTTGTTAGTATTTCTGCATTTCTATATGGCTGATTCATCTGAGTGGGTTAGTTTCATTAGTTACCATGTGTTTGTCTGTGATGTAAACACGAAGGATTCCCTAATATCGTCTTACCTCCTCTGCTGGCAGGAGGTTTTTCATGAGTAATGGCTCGTGTTTTTACGGAATCCCCTGAAATGGGAAATGACACGCCAATGACTCACTGTTTTTATTTAGTGGTTATCTAACAGCTATTAGCAAACACATTAATGCTCCGTCAACGTGTTTGAATGTTCAGTGATTCAGTTCATTCAGAATGCGTGACGATGTGTGAGATGCTGCTGATTGATGTGTGGCTTTCAGAAAAAGCACTGCTGTCAGCTATGTACAGAAATATCTACACACATGTGACAGGTCCAGAAAAAGGACATATCAGATGCTGACTGTAACTGAAGTTAAAGGTTAGTTTCACCTGGTAAAGAAAAATATCAGCATTACTTGCCCTCATGCCTTTTTCCACAATTGATTAAAAAGAGGTAACTGTGACTATTTGTCTCACAATTTGACCTTTGTTTCTTGTAATTCTGAGGAAGAGTTCTGGCATTTATTCTGCTAACACACTTAAGACATTCTGCTGACTGTCAGTGACTCTGCAACTATTAGTAGAATGATAGGATTGTTGATTGTTTCGTGCAATTCTGATTTATATCTCACAATTCTGACCTTTTCCTCATATTTATGAGATAATATCTCACAATTCTGACCTTTTCTTTGTATTTCTGAGTTTATTTCTCACAATCCTGACTTTTTCATCATATTTCTGAGATTATATCTCACAATTCTGACTTTTTCCTCATATTTATGAGATAATATCTCGCAATTCTGACTTTTTCCTTGTATATCTGAGTTTACAGTGTATCTCACAATTCTGACTTTTTCCTCGTATTTATGAGTTTATATCTCTCAACTCTGCTTTTTCCTTGTATTTCTGAGTTTATATCTTTATATATAATTTCTGAGATTAAATTAAGAATGAATACCTGAAAGCTAGAAGAATTGCGAAAAGTACATTTAGGAGAAAGAAGAGGGAACATCTAACCAGTAGAATCAAAGAGCTAGAAAACCGAAGAAGAAACAACGAAGCTAGGAAATTCTATAAGGGGATTAAGGAATCTAAAAATGGATATCAACCTGGCAATCTAGGAATAAAGGATGAGCAGGGGAACCTTCTGATGGGGACAGAAGACAAATTACAGCGATGGATTGAGCATTTTAATAACCTGCTGAACACCAGGGTGGAAGAAAGGAATGAGGAAAGAGAAGGGGAACCGGAAATGGAAAGGAATCAAGGGGAGGATCAATTCCTGCCAGCATTAGAGGAAACAAAAACCGTATTAAGGACCCTAAAGAATTTCAATGGTCTTCCAAACTCAGAATGTACAAGTCCCTCATTAGACCTGTAGTCTCATATGGCAGTGAGACCTGGGTCCTTAACCAAAAGTTTGCAGACATGTTGGATATGTTCGAGCGGAAAGTATACTAAGGAGAATATTTGGACCTGTGAATGAGGGTGGACAGTGGAGGATGAGAAGGAATGAGGAGCTGAGAGCACTGTATCAGGAGACATCACTATCAACATTTGTTAGACTTCAGCGCCTCCGTTGGTTTGGGCACCTTCGAAGGATGGGAAAGGAACGACAGAGAGTATTCGGGGCACAGCCTTTCAGTACCAGGCCAAGGGGAAGGCCTAGAAGCCGATGGGCCGATACAGTGAGGAGGGATATGAGAAGTGTAGGGCTGCGGCCCAATTTCGAATGGCAAGCATGGAAGAGGATGGTTGTAGAGGCCAGGGACCACTGGGTCTGTAGCGCCAGATGGTAAGGTAAGGTATTTCTGAGATTATATCTCGCAATTCTGAATTTTTACTTGTATTTCTGAGTTTATATCTCACAATTCGGACTTTCATCATATTTCTGAGATTATATCTCACAATTCTGACTTTTTCATCATATTTCTGAGATTATATCTCGCAATTCTGACTTTTTCCTTGTATTTATGAGTTTATATCTCACAATTCAGATTTTTTTCATATTTCTGAGGTCATATATCGCAATTCTGACTTTTTCCTTGCATTTCTGAGGTTATATCTCACAATTTGTCCTTATAATTCTGAAATCTCATTTAATAATTCTAAGAAAAGAGTCATGATTATTTTCTCTTTTTTTGTTGTTCTTGTTATCACTCTGTGGTGGAAACTGGCTTCTAAACATTCCAAACCTTTATGACATTCTGTCTTCTGTGAGGAGATTTTGAACAATGTTGGTAAAATGTTCCTGATGACTTGCATTGTGCGGACAGAGAATACAGTGCAAGTTATTGTGATTTTTGTGTTCCACTGAAGAAAGTAAAAAACATAATTTCCGGATGAACTATGGCTTTAACACCAGGTGTTTTCCCATCACCTGCTGGTTCTCTGCATCTGTATCAGTGTTTATCAGCCTGCAGGTGGCGCTACAGCTCTTAACTAGTAGTGCTGCTAGTGTTAGTATAGACAGAACATTTACAAATCTAATCTGTTCTTACTGTCAAAAATAGATAGAAATAAATCACAATGAATGGTCAGGGTATGATCAGTTTTCTAATGATACAATTTTCTAATAGTCTCAAAGACAAATTATTTATATCCACTTTATTTTTATTGTGAGAGTGGCGTGACCATTTCTAACTAAGTGTTACAGTTTACTGCACTTGGCTATTCTAAGTTTGTTTGTTTTTTTCAGTTCAGTTAATAACAGCATTAATATTTATGCTGTTTAAGTGCACTAAAGAAATATGATGATATGAAAACGAAAGAACCCCATGATTGTTTGCAGATTTCATAAAGAAATTAATTTTCATTTATTAGACAGTGCAATTGTAACTTTCTTTTATAGTCACAAATCATGATGCCATATCATATGATTTGAAGCAATATCTGTTGGCATAAACTAGTCTTAGTCATCTATTTTTTTCTTCAAGACTGGTCATGACTTACTGAAAGCTGAAATCAGCCTGTGCTGGTCAGCTGGTCTTACCTGGTTTAAACTGGTCAAGCTGTTTGGTCAGCTAAACAAAGGGTCAAAACCCCTCTAAAACCAGCTATGACCAGGCTGGAAGACCAGATAGAACCAGCTTAGTCTAATTCGTATTATAAGAACCTCTAGGCATTTCTTACTCAAATCATGTGCTGACAAAAACCCAACTGAAACCAGACTAAGCTGGCTTTTCTGCCTGGTCATACCTGGTGGTTTTAGAGGGGTTTGGACCACAGCTTCAGCTGGTCACGCAGAGAGACCAGCTGACTAACGAGCTAAAAATTAACCGGCCGGTTTCAGATGTTTAATTCACCAGGGGATTTGTATTTCTACCATCTATGATAAAGATCTCAATATTTAATTAAGTGAAACTACAACACACTTTTATGCATCAAGATTAATTTCACATGAAATATCTAAACTCCTCTAACAGAATCATGTTTTTTTTGTTTTGTTTTTTTCTGTATTGTGAAATGTTGTTTTATGAGATTGTAAAGATCTGGTGATATGGTAATGATTGTGAAAAACGTACTGTTAAGCAAGAAAAAATCTGATCATATCATGAGATGTAATGTTGTGAAAAAATGAAATTAGTTGTGTTTATGTTCTGTTTTATCCCTTTATTATTATTATAGTGTTTGGAGAGTGATGTGTTGTAGTTGGTGTTCTGATGCATTGTTGTGCTGTTTCTATTTGTGTTGTAAGGGTCTCTCTCGGTTCCTCTTTCAATTTGAGTCTGAGGGTTTTTCTGCTCCAGCAGGTGAATGACTCACTCTCTTCCAGTTTTGATGTTGAGTGTGATGATGAGTATCAGCGAGCATCAGTGTCGTGGTTTAGCGATGAGTTATTGATCTGTGGGCGTGTTTGTGAGGATATAAACCCCGCGCATCCCGCGCATTAATGAAACCCGACAACAGCGCGCGCGATGGTGAGTGACTCACAGTTTTATCTTAACATCTTAACTTTATATCATTTAGTTATTTGTATAAGTATTTTTCTATATGTAAACCAGTCATACGTAGCACGGATGTATTTGTAGCAATAGCCAACATTGTATGGGTCAAAATTGTCCATTTTTCTTTCATACCAAACATAATTAGGATATTAGATCATGTTCCATGATATTTTGTAGATCTCCTACCGTAAATATATCAAAACTTCATTTTTGATTAGTAATATGCATTGCTAAGAACTTCATTTGGACAACTTTAAAGGTGATTTTCTCAATATTTAGATTTTTTTGCATCCTCAGATTCCAGATTTTCAAATAGTTGCATCTCAGACAAATATTGTCCGATAATCCTAACAAACCATACATCAATGAAAAGATTATTTATTCAGGTCTCAGATGATGTATAAATCTTAATTTTTAAAAAACTCCCCCTTATGGCTGGTTTAGTGCTCCATGGTCACATATATAACACACGTTTCTCCTCTCTGCGCTTTGGTTTCTCTAGTTTCTCCTCACAGCGTTGGTTCTGCCGGTTCTCTGTGGAGCCGGTTTAGCGGCGAACGGTCACTCTTACCGGCGCACGGATCCGGTCACCGGACAGCAGCTGCTGTGTGACAGGTGTCCGCCGGGAACGCGTCTGCGTGCGCACTGCACGAGCTCCAGCCAGACGGAGTGCGCGCCCTGCCGAGCGGGTTTGTTCACGGAGTTCTGGAACTACATCCCGGACTGTCTGCGGTGCGACGCGTGCTCCGATCACCAGCGGGTCGTTCAGCCGTGTAACAGAACCGTGAACACGGTGTGCGAGTGTGAGGCGGGGTTCTTCTGGGACCAGCACTTCTGCAGGAGACACAGCGCCTGCAAACCGGGCCACGGAGTCAAAGCTCCAGGTGACCAGCTTATTACAGTCAAACCAACAATTATACACTTTTTGATGTTCTTTTTACTAGCGGGTGCAGGACACTATAGCTCATTTATAAGTGAGGATAGCAAAATAAAATAAACTGTGAAATATGTGACCTTGGAGCACAAATAAGGGTCAGCTGAATAAATAATCTTTCCATTGATGTATGGTTTGTTAGGATCGGACAATATTTGGATGAGATACAACTATTTGAAAATCTGGAATCTGAGGGTGCAAAAAAATCTAAATATTGAGAAAATCTCCTTTAAAGTTGTTCAAATGCAGTTCTTAGCAATACATATTAGTAATCAAAAATTAAGTTTTTATATATTTACGGTAGGAAATTTACTAAATATCTTCATGGAACATGATCTTTACTTATATACTAATGATTTTTGGCATAAAAGAAAAATTGATAATTTTGACCCATACAATGTATTGTTGGCTATTGCTACAAATATACCCCAGCGACTTAAGACTGGTTTTGTGCTCCATGGTCATATTATACCCAAGAATTCTTCATACAGTGGACTACCAGTAAAACTGATAAAAAATGTTGGGATCAAAAATTATTCAGACACTTTGATCTGATCATGTTTTCCTGAAGTGTTTTTCTTTAATTGCTAATGTGATCCTTTTACACACAGACTGAACAAAATGAAGCATCACTTGGTAATTGTTTGAGCTAAATTGGTTTTATCTAATTGTGTTCTTAAATTTAACAGCTGACAGCTATTCAGCTGAATTCATTACATACCTTTCTATCAAAGTTATCTGACATTATCAAGATCAATTTGTTCTGACGCAGTTTAACTCTGAGTTCTTCTTATTTTTTATTACCATTTTCTAAACTATAGCGAATAAACTGTGATAATGTGAGAAATATTGAAGGTGTCTGAATACATTTTGGTTTGACTGATATATATATATATATATATATATATATATATATATATATATATATATTTAATATCAATATCATAACATATTTAATATCATAACAATTAATAGTTTAATAGCCATGATACTGTTTTTGAAATCACATCTTCACATAGCTATGACAGGAAACACTGGCATCTAACAATGCCTTGGAAAATCAGTTAATCTTAAAAAATAAAGCATATACATAACCCCAAATAGGAAATAAAACATTTATCGAATAAGCATGTGTCCTATTCTGTGTCTTAAACTCCTGAAACATCTTATATTTTAGAACATACAGTGCAATTTATGAAAGAAATCAATTAAATCTGTATGTTGTAATGCCCTTGTAATCGTTAACATTTTCATAAGTAACTGTAATTTAATTACACATTTTTTCTCAATAACTGTAACAGATTACGGTCAGATTTATTTTGTAATTAAATTACTTAAGTCCATTACATGTAACTAGTTACTAACACTGTAATATATATATATATATATATATATATATATATATATATATAACTTATATATAAGTTGTACTGAAATTAATAAATATTCAGAACAATTCATAATATTATTCAGTATAACTATTCTTCTCCAGGTAAGTTTTGAAGTGTAACTGTAGTTTGTTTATGGTTGCTGGGCAACAACACATCAGCTGATACTCACAGTTGTTAGTGCATCTGCATGATGTTGCCTGGCAACCGTTAAATTCACCTGAAGGATGAGTCTACATGATCTGTTGATGTCATTAAAAGCTCAGTGTGTTTTTTCACAAAGCCAGTGTTTTAGTTGGCTGTGATCAGGACGCAGACACAGTCTGCACTGGTCTTGTTCAAACAGTGATTAATGCGAAGGTGGATCTCGGAGACTGATGTGTAATGTTTGATGATGTGTCTGCAGGGACGCCACATAAAGACACGGTGTGTGAGCTCTGCGCAGACGGACACTATGCGAACGGCACTCAAGCAGTATGCGTTACTCACAGCGCCTGCCAGACAGATGAGCAGCTGGTGCTGCCGGGATCCAGGTGGCACGATAATGTGTGTGCAACCTGTGACCATCTCGCACAGAAAGGTACGGTAACACACACGTTCACAATTACACAGCAACTGCACACACAGTCATAGCAATCACCATAGCAACTGCCTTTTTGAGTTTATATTTCACAATGAAAACTGAGAACTGTGAGATATAAACTCAGAGTAGCAAGATATAAACTTAGAATTTTGAGAAATAAACAGAATTGTGAGATGTAAACTTAGAATTGTGAGATGTAAACACAGAACTTGCCAGATATAAATTAGAATTGGTAATATCTACCAATTATAATTTATATCTGGCAAGTTCTGTGTTAGAATTTGCAAGAAATAAACTTAGAATTAGAATGCAAAGGAGCTTAGAATTGTGTGAAATAAACTTAAATTCGCAAAATGTAAACTTGGAACTTGCAAGATATAAACGTAGAATTGCGAGAAAAAAGTTAGAATCGTGAGATGCAAACTTAGAATTTGCACGGAAAAATGCAAAGTTGCAATATTATCACAGAATTGCAAGAAACAAATCCAGAATTGCAAGATATAAAGGGGTGAAATTATAATCATAGCTTGAGTGAGAATGCTGCATCTGTAAATTCATCCTCGGCTGGTGTTTTTCTTCCAGGTGGGGTGGATTTATTCAAGCCGATTCTGTCCAGTCTACACGTTAAATACGGGACTTCCATTGAGCGTCTGGAGAAGTTGGTGAACCGCTGTCTGCGCAGGAAGAGGTTTCGTAAGCAGGCTGTGGTGCGTCCAATGCAGCGGCTCCAGCACTGGAGCGATGATACGTCAGAGGAGGAACCACTGAATCTGCCATCCATCCAGGAGGAATCGCACCTGAACCTGCTTGCGGACAGGATCGCACGCAAAATCCTGCGATTCCAGCAGCTGCACTGCTAACAGTATGACAGATGAAGCCTGTTCACACTGCACTAAAAAACACACTGCACTGATTTGAGTTTGATACTGTCTCACCTGCTTTATAAAATCTAGAAGTGCATCAGATTTTGTCGTGACCGTTAGATACTTTAACATCTGGATCAGTTTAAGGCTCCAGTGAGGGATGTTGGATGTGTGACACTCAGATTGTACTCATGCACTTTACAGTCTGTCTTGTCAATAAATTTCACAATGCTGTGTTGCACTAGACTCCACTGTTTTGTAAATATTACAGATTAATTTTTTGTATTGGTTTTGCATTGAAAGATTGTTCTCTATTTATTGACCAAACTGTATCAGACTACAAAACAGCTCATTAAACACAGTGAAAAGAGCGGATGTGAAATATATTCTGTCTCTAGGGTTTTCCTTTTGATTGACCTGAAATGCATCTGCTGTCATATTTGAGGCAAGATAAGAGTTTCACAGTCAAGAATGCATTTGAAAAAGCGCAGCTGTGGAAACAAACAAAGTTTCAACTAGAAAGGGAGTTCATCAAGACAGATATTAATATTGGGTTCACAAAGTCTGATCTGATCTTTTATAACTGTAGTTATTGTTAACTAAAACTAATTTAAAAAACCTTTTTTTGGTAATTTAAATCAAACTGAAATAAAAAAAAAAATAGATGAAAAAAATTAACTAGCAGCTAATTGAAATAAAATAAGTGAAGTTGAAGTTCTAAATTGCATAAAACCAAAAATGAAGTAAAAAACTAAATGAACAACCCTGCAAACAAGCCTGCACTGGCCCTTCACGGGCCCACTTAGTGCTAGCCTAAGGGCTCCCACACTGTAAAACCTGACAAGTTAGCTTAACTCAAACCGTTTGAGGAAACTGATTGCCTTAAAATTTTAAGTTTTTAAAACTAACAATTATGAGTGCACTGAACTTATTTCAGTTGAGTTCAGTTAAGTGATTAATTAAGTGCTGATTGAGCATTAGTGATGAACACCTGCTGTTAACAAACACAATCACAGAAGAAAAGAGAAACACAAGAACAACAACTGACTTCAGCCACAGACTTAGATGAAATCAACTGAAATAAAATACATTAAATCTCAAGATCTGATTAAACAACCCCACAAACTTATTAATAACCAGACTGACTTTATTTCTGTCAGACATCTACAGAAGATCTTATTGAGAATTAATTAAGATTTATTTTCAATTGAAGTAACCATGTTAGAGATCAGTGTCTGCTTTAGTTGGACTCTTTACCCTTGACTTCTGTGTTAGTTGTTTTTCTGTTAGTTTTTTTTTCTCTGGCTGTTTTTCGAACATATTTGTTACAACTCAAAAGCCCAGAGAAAATGACCGGCAGTTGGTTGATATATATTTATAATGACAATCATCTGTAAGTGAACTGATCTCGTTGAGAGTGAAGATAGACTCATTGTGTGTCTAGTCTCTGATTAAATGGATGTTGTATTGATTATAGTAAGAGTGATTCTAAGAGCCAGTGGTTCTGTGACAGTCAGTTAATATAAAGGACTTTCTAAACAGTTTGTCCACAAAAAGTTTTAATCTATGGCAGAAGTTAGACTCACACAGACATCAAGAATCAACTTATGAACCTCAACAATGGTGACCATTAAAAAAAATAATAATAATCATGCTGCAATGCATGCTGGGTACTAGCATAGTACAAAACTCACCCATGGCTCCCAGCATGCATTGCAGCATGATTTTTTTTTTTTTAATGTCACAACTGGACTTTTTTTTTTTTCTTCTCTTCTGCATCAGTATAAGTTATTTTTTCCTACGTTTTGACTTATTTTTCATTTTTAATAACTTTGTATCCTGACCAAGAGAAAATAAACAAACCACTGGCAGTTAATTCAGTTGATTGTTTACATTCTAAATCAGCCATGCTGGCCATCTTGGCCCCGCCCCTTCATCTACCCTCAGAAGAGCTCCGAGAGATCCAAGCAGCTCCTCAGACAGAAGCAGATGAAGGAAACACTACAGTGTACAGTGTCCTGACTAACCTGCTCTTCTACTCTGAACACAGCCTTTTATCGCACACTGCTTTCTGTCAGCATTTCCCCTTCACCAAGAAAAGAGGCATCTGTAAAGGCAGACAAATCCTAGTATTTGAAGATACTGAAAACAACAACGAAACAAGATTTTTGACCTTAAACTTGTATCAAAATGGCACTGTCATGATACAAGGATCAGAGTCTGCTCTCAAAGTCTTCATTGAAGAATTTGAAGAAATAAAAACACTTGCACTGTCTGATGATGATGATGATGATCATCCCTCACAAGTTAACAACAAGGATCCAAACACTGATACCTCCCCTGGAAAATCAGACCAAAAGATCGCAATGACTCGCAACTATAACTTCAATGTCAAGAATGAAAGACAGTTTTTCACTCCTGGAGGTTAAGGTAGCAGAGCTAAAAGAATTAATTCTCTCTCACCTAAGCAACAACAACAACAACATGGAACAACTTACAAATGACATATTGAATTTGAGACAAGAGATTAAATATCTGCAAAGAGACAGAGAAGAAATGTCAAAGGAGCTTCAACAAACTAAAGATGAAGTGAGTGAAATAAAATCAACTTTAGGAAAACAGCTAACAGAAGTCAGAGCAGAAATGCAAGAGGAGCTCTGTGCTCAATACTCCACAGCAAGGATGAACTCATTAACAGTTTGAAAGAAAAACTCAATTCTGTTCCAGAACTTAAAGAGTCTTCTCCTGAACCATCAATGTGCCCAGAGATCCTCGTGAAAAATCCTCAAGCTGAACAACTAGCAATGAAGAGAGAGTCTCACAGCTCGACTGATCCAGCAAATCAGAATGATATCTCCGCTGCAGAGGACCTGAGAGAAACACAGGCTCTTATCCTGATCGACTCCAATGGGAAATATGTCAATGAGAAACTTCTATTCCCAAATATGATGGCCAAGAAAATCTGGTTCCCAAACACAAAAAGTGCTTTTCAGGTCCTGTCTGATAGAAACCTGAATGAAAACTACAAACACATCATAATTCACACAGGGTTGAATGATTTAAGGGCCATGAAGGGCCATGTGTCTCCTGTGATCAGAGAGCTGGCAATCAGAGCCTCTCAGTGTTTCCCAGATGCAAATATAACTCTGTCCGCATTACTACCACGCACCGATGTACCATTGCACATGATTGATGGAAATAATGTGGAACTCTCCAGAAGCTGTGCGCTTATTCCTAATGTTCATCTCGCCCATCACATTGATATACGACCACATCATATGTATGACCATGTGCATCTCAACAAGCAAGGAGTGAAAGTCTTCGCCAGAGTGATGAAAAGCACAGCCCTTGGAAACGCACCTGAAAACAGCAGAAACTTCAACAACAAGAGAAGCTCTCAGCCAACAAGAACCCCTCATCCTCCAACAGAGCCCAGAGCAGCTGCCGGACCACCATCACAACACAACGACCACGAAACCCTGCAGCTGCTGAACTCAACCAGATAAGACGTCTGCTGAACACCGTCTGCTCCAGACTCATGATATAACTCACACATATTTACATATACACGCACACACTTTACAGACAAACCTATTCATGAAGTCTCTTAAAATCAGTTGTTGGAATATACAGGGTCTGCACTCTTCTACTTTCGGTAACAAGTCTGCAGACCAAGACTTACTCAGCAGTGTAACAGATATGGACATTTGTATCTTTCATGAAACGTGGTGTAATGAGGCTTTACATTGTCCAATAGAATACAAAGAAATTGTTGTTCCTTCATTAAAAAATTATAATATTAAATATGGCCGTGACTCAGGTGGAATACTTATTTGGCACAAAGACAATTTGAAGCACTTGATAAAAATTGTTAAAATTGAAAATTCATCTATTTGGCTTGAAGTGAAATCAGTCATATCACAGCATAATCTCTACCTCTGTGCGCTCTATATTCCACCTCACGACTCTCCCTATTACAACCAGCAAAGCTTTCTACAGCTACAGACCGACATCTTGCACTTTCAGTCAAGAGGACATATTCTCATATGTGGAGACTTATATGCCAGGACCGGAAGAGGAATTGATTATGTGAATATTGTAGATAATCACATATCCAACGACACCACCTTTCATTCTTCATTAATTATCACACCAAGAAACAGCTATGATAGTTTAGTCAACACCGATGGAAAACAAGTGTTAAAACTTTGTAAAGGTTTAGGGCTATACATCATTAATGGCAGAACCAGAGGAGATAGTTTAGGCAGATTCACTTACTGCTCCAGATTAGGAGCCAGTGTAGTTGAGTATTCAATTACAGACATTGACCCAAATTTTATTAATGCCTTTATAGTTAGACCTCAACTTCCCATTTCTGACCACTGCCAAACAGTCCTTTACCTGAAACAGTCATGTGACCGGGTCAGTACTCCTCTCCTCAAACATGAAAAACTGTTCCCTTTAAAACCAAAACTCAGTTGGAACCAATCTAACGCTGAACAATTCAAAGAAAACATGAGCAGCTCTGTTATACTAAAAATGCTGGACGACCTTATGTCCACAGATTTCCCTCCAGATACTAATGGAATAAACTCAACAACATCCAGTCTTAATCAGAGGTGGGTAGTCCAGGGGCCAAAGAGTAAAAGTCCTGCCATATTTTTGTTCCACCCATGAACTCAGCAGCTGATTTCACCAGAGGAGGAACCAAGTCATTCCTTTCAAGTCATAAACGAGTCTCAACTCAAATCCCAAGTCCTCAAAGAGTTAAAGTTAATGAGATCATTAAGTGACTAATTAAATGATGATTGTGCATTAGTGATGAACACCTGCTGTTATTGAGAATTACACAGGATCAGATGTTGATGTCTTATTGGTTATAATGATGCCACCATCACAGAGATCAGTGGTTGCTTTAGTTGGGCTCTTGACCCTTGATTCTTGTGTTAGATCTTTCTTTGTAGTAATGCATGTGGTGTTGCAAAACAGAGAAATCAATGCTCTACAATGATTCGATAGTCAACATGAACTGTTTTGATTATATCCAAAATAACTTTTTTTTTTCTTTATTTCATTTATATATTCAGGTTTTGCATAGTCAACACTGTGAAACTCAGCATGCAAAGAAAGTGTTTAGCTAATAGTTACAGTGAATTAACTTTAAATCTATGCAACGCATATAAAAATTTGAACTCCAGTAATAGTTAGACACACACAGACATCAAGAACGAGCACATGAATCTCAACAATGGTGACAATCAACAAAATGCTTTATGCTGCAATTCATGAAAAACTCCCATCATGCAATGCAATATGAATAATTATTATCACCACTGTTTTTTTTTCTCTCTTAAGATTAAAGCATTATGGTGGCATTTGCTTAATATGCCTTTTTTTTCAGTTCGGTAACCGTATTTAATAAACCAGAGAGATTTAAACCAAGAAAGTTCACTCATCATAAACTAATCTGCTACTACAAGGTTTGGTTCAGTATTGCACAAATGTTTGCAGTGAAACAATAATGCAATTGCTTAGTAGCTTTTAGCTAGTAGTTTCTTTGAGTTTTTAAAAGGCTCAAGAGCACAGCTAAAGCAAACACTGACCACAATTATGGTGGCAATGTTTTTTTGCTTTTTTTTTTCTCCGGTTAATTTCCTCCAAAGCTGCACTCAAAAAAATGATTTGGTCTAATTTGCGCCAGTGTTCATGTGTTTCCACACTACAGAGTGTTCAAGTAGAATTGAAGCAGTGCTGGAGTTAAGGAGATAATTATGTGATGATTGATCATTAATGATGAACACCTGCTGTTATCAAGAAGAATCACCGAAGGAAAGAGAAACACAAGAACTACAACTGACTTCAGCCACAGCTGAAGATGAAATCAACTGAAAAAAAAGAAGACATTAAATCTCTCAAGATCTGATTAAACAGCATCAGACTGACCAGATTGACTTTATTTCTGTCAGACTTCTAGAGAAGCTCTTATTGAGAATTAACAGAGGTTTAGATGCTTTATTGTTTTGTTTGAAATCACCATCAAAGAGACCAGTGTTTCCTTTTGTTGGGCTCTTGACCCTTGACATTTTGGTGTTAATATTACGCTGGTTGCTTTAATTGTGTGATCATTTAAAACACACTTAGCTTAACCAGCGAAGCCAAGTGAAAAAGAGTTGTGGGTAGATCTTGTCACTGGTCCTTCTGATTATATAGACATTATACTGTTTTAGATTTTTTCGTAGCTTCATATCTTGCAGTATTGTAAATATCAGATAATTTGAATAATTTACAAATCACCTTGTGCACATAAAGTTTTCATCTGTAGCAATACAAAGACCACAGACATCAAGAATCAGTGTATGAATCTCAACAATGGTGACAGTCAAGAAAATATTCTTATATATAATGGATCATTTGCCCACAACTCTTTTTTTTTTTTTCTTAGCTTTGCTGGCTAAACGAAGTGTGTTCTATATAAACACACAATTAAAGCAACCAGTATAATATTACCACCAACATATCAAAGGTCAAGAGCCCAGAGCCCAACAAAAGGAACCACTGGTCTCTTTGATGGTGATTTCAAACAAAACAATAAAGCATCTAAACCTCTGTTAATTCTCAATAAGAGCTTCTCTAGAAGTCTGACAGAAATAAAGTCAATCTGGTCAGTCTGATGCTGTTTAATCAGATCTTGAGAGATTTAATGTCTTCTTTTTTTTTCAGTTAATTTCATCTTCAGCTGTGGCTGAAGTCAGTTGTAGTTCTTGTGTTTCTCTTTTCTTCAGTGATGTTGATTGTTAACATCAGGTGTTCATCACTAATGCTCAATCATCATTTAATTAGTCACTTAATTATCTCATTAACTTTAACTCTTTGAGGACTTGGGATGTGACTCGGAGACTTGCTTGTGACTTGAAAGGAATGACTTGGTTCCTCCTCTGGTGAAATCAGCTGCTGAGTTCATGGGTGGAACACAAATATGGCAGGACTTTTACTCTTTGGCCCCTGGACTACCCACCTCTGGTCTTAATGATATATTTCAAACTTTGGCCACTCTATCTAACACTAAATAACCAAACAAACATAGAATAAACAAACAAAAAATAGGCGGGAAGGCGCTGGAGACAACTGGAGATTTTTGTAAGAGGTAACATTTAATAGAACACTTGGGAGAACAGAAAATACACACCTAAACGTAACTGAGATCGGACAAAACTTCAATGAAACTGAATGCTTATATTGAATAGGAAACAGAGTAAACGAGATGATTAATACAAAACCGGTGGGGATACTAAACAATGATTAACTGACGACAAGAATCGGAACTAAACCAAATAAGGGCAAACAGGAAACTAGAAGGGAAAACACATTACAGTGGTTTCATAATGAATGCATTTGTCTCAGAAAAGACCTTCGACGACTTGCTAACAAAAAGCATAAAGAACCGGCCAATCAGACACTATGGCTCGCCTACTCCAACTGCTTGAAAAATTATAAAAAGCTCATTTGGAACAAAAGAGATCAATATTATGAAGCTAAAATTGATGAAATCGATGAATCAATAGACCAAAACAATTTCTGGAATATCTTTTAAAAATTTGAAAGCCCCAAATCAAACACATTACTCCAGTGCGGCACAGTCTGGAGCTCTTACTTTAAAACTCTTTACCAAACACTTGAACCAGACCTCAACCATCCCCAAACAAAAACAAAGAGAAAACTAGAAGATTTAAAGAAAACAATAAAAAATTACCAAAACCTATTGGACATGATTATAACAACATCAGAAATAACAGAGCACATTAAAAATCGCAAATTAAAGAAGGCATGCGGACAAGACAACATCAGTAATGAAATCTCAAACTCAGCAGCCCTTACATCATTCAAGCTCTGGCAAAATTATTCAATCTGATCTTATCCTCTGGTGACTTCCCTGAGACCTGGTCTGAAGGACTGATCACTCCTGTATATAAAAAAGGAGATAAATTGGATCCCAGTAATTACCGTGGTATTTGTGTGGGCAGTAACCTAGCAAAGCTTTTCTGCAATATAATAAACAACCGCATAGTGGCATTCCTCACAAGACGCAGCATCCTAAATAAATCACAAATTGGCTTTTTACCAAAACAACGTACATCCGACCACATCTACTCTCTCCATACTCTAATTAACAAAAATCTAAAGGGCAAACAAAGAAAAATATTTACATGTTTTGTTGATTTTAAAAAAGCTTTCGACTCTATTTGGCATGATGGTTTACTATACAAATTATTACAAATTGGCATTGGTGGAAAAACATTTGATGTTATACAATCTATGTATAAAAACAGTAAATGTGCGGTCAACATTGGGAATCTCAGAAGTGTGTTCTTCCAGCAGGGTCTTGGAGCGAGGCAGGGATGCAGTCTGAGCCCAACCCTGTTTAACATCTACAGTATCTCATAGAAGTGAATACACCTCTCAAATTTTTGTAAATATTTTATTATATCTTTTCATGTGACAACACTGAAGAAAAGACACTTTGCTACAATGTAAAGTAGCGAGTGTACAGCTTGTATAACAGTGTAAACTTGCCCCCTCAAAATAACTCAACACACAGCCATTAATGTCTAAACCACTGGCCACAAAATTGAGTACACCCCTAAGTGAAAATGTCCAAATTGGGCCCAAAGTGTCAATCCGCTGCGCGTCAGGTGGCTCTTCACCTCCACGTCATGCATTCAAATCGTTTAATGCACAGCTACACAGTAAAACCTCCAGTGTTAAATCAACACTCCCAGTGTTTATATAATCCACACTCAGAGTGTTAAAAAAGTAAAACTGAAGCAGTGTTAAAGTTAATGAGATAATTAGTTTAGTAATTGAGTGATGATTGAGCATTAGTGAAGAACACCTGCTGTTAACAAACTGAATCACTGAAAGAAAAAGAAGAACAGAAAAAAGAGACGAGACAAGCAGAAATACAAGAACTACAACTGACTTCAGCCACAGCCTTAGATGAAATCAACACAAGATAAAAGAAGACATTAAATCTCTCAAGATCTGAGCAGAGGATGATTAAACAACTCCATAAACAGCATTACCAGCTTCACACGTTACTAACCAGATTGACTTTAGATGTTGATGTTTTAGTTTTGTTTGAATTACCATTATCGAGGTCAGTGTTTGCTTTAGTTGGGCTCTTGGCTTAAAACATTACGATTTCTTTGGCTGCCATAACTGTGTGTTTGTTTAGACATGTTAGTTATGGCACAAAAGAAAATCATTTCAATAGAGATGTAATCAGTGTATAGTGGCTTGAGTAACTGGCTTAATTTAGTATAATTAATTTAATCAGTTTAGTTGGTAGATTTATTAGTTAATTTTGTTATTGAGTTTATGATATACATATTTTAAGAGCCATCAGTTTTAAAACTAATCTGAAAGACTTTTGATATTTATTCTGCACTGAAAACTTTGCTTTTCTTCATCAAACAGACTTCAAGAATCAGCAAATGAATCTCAACAATGGTGACAATCAACATAAAGCTCCATGTTGCAGTGCATTCTGGGAGCACCAATCAAAACTCATCCATGGCTCCCAGCATGCAATGCAACATGAATAAATTATGCAGCTGTCTTAGTATTTTCTTTTATTCTTACTATTTCCTTTTGTTTTGCTATTTTGTTGTGACTTTTAGTAGCGTGTTTTGTGATGTTAACAGTTGATCTGTTTATCTGAATATGTTGATTGTCACCATTGTTGAGATACATACACTTAGTCTTGATGTCTGTATGATAATACAGTTTTAAGTTTTCTAATGCAGATTTATGTTTGAAAGTCTTTCAGATTAATCTTCAAGCTGATGAATCAAGCTTTATATTATACGTGAACAAAATCAAAAATTTTACCCAATTAGACTTCAATTTTTTTATTGAAGTCTAACCATCAACACCTGTTTGCCATAAAAAGCATGTCTAAACAAACACACAGTTATAGCAGCAAAAGTAATTGAAATGTTTTAAGTCAAGGGTCAAGAGCCCAACTAAAGCAAACACTGACCTCGATAATGGTAACTCAAACAAAACATCAACATCTAAAGTCAATCTGGTTAGTAACGTGTGAAGCTGGTGATGCTGTTTATGGAGTTGTTTAATCATCCTCTGCTGAGATTTTGAGAGATTTAATGTCTTTTATCTTGTGTTGATTTCATCTAAGGCTGTGGCTGAAGGCTATTAAAGTTGTAGTTCTTTTATTTCTGCTCGTCTCGTCTCTTTTTTCTGTTCTTCTTTCTCTTTGTTGATTTAACACTGGAGGTTTTACTGTGTAGCTATTGATTATCCCTTACATAATTAAAATGTTTTCTTTTCCCTTTCCCCCTACATATTCATAATCATTAGCCTACTTTTGCCATTGCAAGTTTTATACGTGTGCTTGAGTGCGGAATAGGCTATACGCCTATATATTAAAGGACGGTTAGTAGCCTAGGTTATTATATTAATCAATTTACGTGTGACTAGTGAAATCTTTAGTCGGGGACAGGCCTACTTGGCACAAGGAACCGATCCATTTTTAAAATAAAATGCTGACAATTCGAAAAGTGCACCTGCTAATCACGTCACGTTATATTGCAATGCACGAGTTATGAATGCGTAATATGTCAAATGTTTTTATTTTATTTCATTTCTTATGGGTGCTATGGCAGTGCTTTGGTCTTTCTTGGGAGTGCTGAAGCATCTGCTAGCCCCTCCTTAGCGCCGCCCATGTTTATTACGATTAAAAAACGAATAATTCTGCATCTGTTATCGACTGTGGGTGGCACCGGCACACCCTGGCACACCCGTGGCTACGCCCCTGGTTACATCACTCATTGGCAAACCCAAACACAACAACAGAGTAAAATACAATGCTATTCGGCCCTAAAGAGAGAGTACAGTATGGCAGAGTATCTGTACACAGTGTCAGATCAGAAACTCAGAAGCACGTTGACCAGATACAGACTCAGCGGACACAAGCTGATGATAGAGACGAGACACAGAAAAACATGAGCAGAGATTGTGTTCACACTGTGATCTGAATCAGATGGAAACAGAGCTGCACTTCCTAACAGAATGCTCCAAATGCACGGACATACGGACAGAGTTCTCTGATAAAACACAGCAGATCCATCCGACATTTAAAACTCTTTCAGACCAGGAGAAACTGCCGTATCTGTGAGAACACAAGAACTGCTGTGTGTTTGCTGCTCAATATGTGTCTGCCTGTCACTACAGAAGAGAAAACACTCAATCTGCCCTGATCTGATGTTTCCGGCACATCTAGATTATATTAAACCGTATTATTCTGCTATATTACTTAGATGTACATTTTGCTTCTGTAAATCTGTCTAATCCCTTTTTTTTTTCTTCTAGTTTATATTCTTACATACATTAGTAATTCATTTTGCACAACCTGCTTAATACTTTTTATATATTATTATTACTATTATTATTCTTTTTCTTTCTTTCTGTTAATACATATACGCACTATTTGTAAGCAGCCCAGCTGCAATTGCTTTGACAATACAAATATATAGTTTTTGTCATGCCAATAAAGCACACTTGAATTGAATTAATTGAATTGAGACAGACGGACAGACAGACAGACAGAGAGACAGACAGATATATATATATGGTGTATGGAGTGAAATTATTTCCTTATGAAGCCAAAACTCAGGAACTCACAGATGCCGTCACGAATCTGGTCTGCACTCCCGTTCATTCACCACTAGAGGTCACCCGCTCACCACATGGACTTTCACACCACACATCACATGGACTCCATTTCCCATCATTCATTGCACTAACGACACACACGGCTCCTTGCACTGATCACACACAGCTGATTCCCATTTGCACACAGTATTTAAGCCACAGACTTTCTCTCCCTCGTCGCCGAGTATTGTATGCATTATTGCTGCCCTACAGAGCCCTGTTAGTTTTCATAGCCTTGCCCTGCCTTGCCCTGCCTTGCCCTGCCTTGCCCTGCCTTGCCCTGCCTTGCCCTGCCTTGCCCTGCCTTGCCCTGCCTTGCCCTGCCCTGCCCTGCCCTGCCCGTGTTTACCCCTGCCTGGACTATCGCTTATGTTTGGATTACCTCTCTTGTCAAGCCCCTTTGGATACTGTTCACCGATCGTAGACCCACGCTTGGTTCTGTTTACTCTTTGTCTCGCCCATGTTATACCTTTTTGCCACTGTTTGACCCTGCCTGTTTTGACCACGTCTCTTGTCAATAAAAGTCTGCACATGGAGCCGCACGTCTCACATCTCGTCAGCCCCGTAACAGAATACTCGGCCACACAAGGATCCAGCGGCTGTTTAAGTGGATCATGGCCAGGTATGGACACAGCAATCTTGTTGCTAGCCCTCAAGCAGGGCACACGATCACTCGAGGGTTACATTGCGGAATATTTGGCTTTGGCTAATGGCTCAGAATTGCCTACACCTACACATAAAAAAATAAAAATAAAAAAAAAAACTCTTTCTCCTTATTTATTCCTTCCCTTGCTAGCTTGTACTTATTTAAACAATGCCTGAGACTTGGTGTTACAAGCATTTCGTTTGTCGGATTGCCTCTTCAAGATGAATCGCTTCATGTGTTCCCCAAATTGTAAGTCGCTTTGGATAAAAGCGTCTGCAAAATGACTAAATGTAAATGTAAATTGCCTGACAATATGTTGATTGACTTTTTCTGTGATGGCCTTAATCAGCCTCTAAAGACTAAAGTGATTCATAAGGGTCCGCGTTCGTCACTGAGTGAGTTTTTGGATTATGTTCTGTGGACTGTTGGTTCGACTTTCACTGTGGGTGTCGCGGAGGAACGCGACACCGCACTCTCTCGTTGGATAGCAGCCACACTGGAGCAGACACACAAATTGGCAGCGACAGCGAAGCCCGTTCGCAAAATGGCGGCCACAACAACACCCCGTCTTGTCATCGCTGTCAGTCAAGAGCCAAATCAAGTCACAGTTAATGTCAAAGAGCCAAATCAAGTCACAGTTAATGTCAAAGAGCCAAATCAAGCCACAGTTGATCTTAAAGAGTCAAGCCAAGTCAAAGCTGATCTTCACAAGCTAAGTCAAGTCACCGTTGATCGTCACGAATTAAGCCAAGTCAAAGCTAATCTTCACGAGTCAAGCCAAGTCACGGCTGGTCTTCACAAGCTAAGTCAAGTCACCGTTGATCGTCACGAATTAAGCCAAGTCAAAGCTGATCTTCACAAATCAAGCCAAGTCACAGCTGGTCTTCACAAGCTAAGTCAAGTCACCGTTGATAGTCACAAATCAAGCCAAGTCACAGCTGGTCTTCACAAGCTAAGTCAAGTCACCATTGATGGTCACAAATCAGGCCAAGTCAAAGCTGATCTTCATGAACTAAGTCAAGTCACCGTTGATGGTCACAAATCAAGCTAAGTCAAAGCTGATCTTCATGAACTAAGTCAAGTCATAGTTAATGTTAAAGAGTCAAATCAGGTCACAATTGGTCGTCATCAACCGAGTCACGTCTCAGCTGATCTCCCAGAGTCACTTCACGTCTCAGCTGATCTCCCAGAGTCACTTCACATCTCAGCTGATCTCCCAGAGTCACTTCACGTCTCAGCTGATCTCCCAGAGTCACAGCACGTCACAGCTGTCCGTCCAGAGTCACAGCACGTCACAGCTGTCCGTCCAGAGTCACAGCACGTCACAGCTGTCCGTCCAGAGTCACAGCACGTCACAGCTGTCCGTCCAGAGTCACAGCGGCACGTCTCTGCTGACCTTCCAGAGTCACAGCGGCACGTCTCCGCTGACCTACCCAGATCATCGAGGTTAGTCTTTCATTATCCCAGTCTGATATCCAGTGTGAGGGATTCACCGCTGGTGTCTGCACGCACAGCTGGTATCCCCAAACTCACTCACTCTAACCCTCCTGTTCCTGAACTGATTCCCCTGTCTGAAACGCTTCCCCTGATGGGGATTGCATTTTGGTGTGTTTGGGCTGCATACACCACCACAGAACTCCCAGAGGTGGTGGCGTCCACTATGATGTCTCTAGAGGTGGCGGCTGACGCTGCAGAACCTCCTGAGGTAGTGGCGCTCCGTTGTGTGAGTCTGTTCTCACAGGTTGGCCCATTGATTGCCGCTGCTCGTTCTGAAGAGAGGCCGCTCTGCTGTCTGTTCTGGAGAGAAGCCGCTTCTGTTCCATTGTCTGCCGCTGTCTGTTCTGGAGAGAAGCCGCTGTGAGTAGATCCCCTACCATTGTCTGCCGCCGTCTGTTCTGAAGAGAAGCCGCTGTATGAAAATCTCTTACCACAGTCTGTTCCATTGTCTGCCGCTGTCTGTTCTGAAGAGAAGCCGCTGTATGAAAATCTCTTATCACAGTCTGTTCCATTGTCTGCCGCTGTCTGTTCTGGAGAGAAGCCGCTGTGAGTAGATCCCCTACCATTGTCTGTTCCATCCTCTGCTGTCTGTTCTGAAGAGAAGCTGCTGTATGAAAATCTCTTACCACAGTCTGTTCCATTGTCTGCCGCTGTCTGTTCTGGAGAGAAGCCGCTGTGAGTAGATCCCCCACCATTGTCTGTTCCATCGTCTGCTGTCTGTTCTGAAGAGAAGCCGCTGTATGAAAATCTCTTACCACAGTCTGTTCCATCACCTGCTGTCTGTTCTGAAGAGAAGCCGCCGAATGAAAATCTCTTACCACAGTCTGCTGGATGCTCGACTCCTATTATTGTCTGTAAGGATACGTATCCTTCACTGTCCCGAAGAGGAATTACTAGATCTCCCCCCATCGACTGTTCCGGAAAGGAACTGCAGAATAGAGATCTCGTAGCATTATCTGTTTGATCCCTTATCGTCGACTGTTTCGAGGAAGACCTATTGAGGGACCCCTCCCTTACCATCGCCTAAAAGGCTACTTACCTGTCCCGTCCGAAGAGGAACGATTGAGCTGACCTTCCGTTCTGTTATCCGCTGGGTTGTGCCTGTTGCACCAAGGGCCCCCACCGCTGCTGGACAGAAGAGAACGGAGTTGGATCTCCTTCACTACGTATTTTAGCAATTAGGATTTTAATTTAATAAAACTGAACTTTTATTACTTACCTTGTTTCCCGTCTGTGGTGTCTCTGGGTAACTCCTCGAGGTGGTACATTCAATAGGGGCTCGTTTCGGCCTGTGACAATCACCTCCATCGATCTGATCCTGATTGAGTCCGATATAAAGCCCTCCTCGCCAATGAAACCTCAGCAGAATCTCATCCTCTAAACACACTCGCTCTTCAGCTAGTCCATAAAACCCAGCTCCTCACCGACTACAGCTACAACCCCAAAGCCATTATTAAAGAAATTGGCAAAAATCCGAAAGACACTCATGATGAATCTCTAAAAATACACTTTGACCTTCAAAATAAACTCCAATGCTACTCAACCCTAAACAGAACCACTAAATTTGCCAATTATTTAATGATTAAACCATTTAGAGGAAGACAAATCCTCTCCAAATACAGCTGAAGTAACCATGATTTAGAAATAGAGAGAGGAAGACATAGACAAACACAGACAAAGCGAGAGCAGAGGATCTGTAGACACTGTGATCTACAGCAAACACAGATCGAGAAACACTTTCTGCTGATGTGTTTTAAATATCACAATGAGAGGGAAACATTTCTCCCCAGATTTGAAGCCCTGATCCCATCATTTACTGAACTTAGTGATACTGAGAAAATGCTCTTCTTACTTGGAGATGATAACACAGCTGCACTCACTGCTAAATATGTATTAACCATTCACAATGTTAGATGTTAAACATGATTAACTCCAAACTGACTTACTTTATCTTTTCATTTATTTAGATGGATTTTATTTATTATTATTTATGTTGTTATTTATCTTGATGTTATATATATGTTAATGCTTTGGCAACATTGTGTTACACAGTCATGCTAATAAAGCTGAATTGAATTGAATTGACAGACGGACAGACAGGCAGGTAAGTTGATGTCTCAGTGTCAGTGATGCATTCAAATATTGTGCCTCTCGTGTCACATGCAAACTGCACATTTACTCTTCTTTCATGTAAATGCGTCTCTTTTGCATGTGGTTGATTAACGTGCAGCTTTAATGTTTTGTGTTGAATTCCTGATCAGGAAGCACCTGGCGTCTGTGGAAACTCTTCATGGCACATGACGTGATGTTCTAAACCATATGTAATGGGATTGTCTGTCAGTGACGTGTTGAAGCAGGTACGATGATGCTTCTGCATTCCATAGCGTGGAAACCCAGTGTAAACTAAAAAAAGAAGCATTAGAAAAGAAAGGAACAGAAACCAGTTCTTCTGCTTTTTAAATTAGCTAGAGATACAAATCAAAGGTCATGTGTAATCCTGAAAGCATCTCTTCACATTCACTCTTAGAAATCAACGCTCTTTACTGAGACTGATGATTCCATAAAGAACCTTTAACATTCCTGGAAAATGATTGATGACTTTTTTTTTCATAATTATGACATATCTCACAATTCTAACCTTTTTCCTCATGAGTTTCTGACTCATAATTCTGAGTTTATATCAGGGTCAGAGCCAGACATTGTAAACATTCGGGGTCGATTTTCTTTTACCCATTTATGTCAGCTATATGATTTTTTTTTTTTTCTTTTTTTTAAATCTAATTATTCTCAGTCTTCAACATTCTGAAATCATAACTTTCGAGTTACTTTTTCCAATACGTAATGGCAGTTCCTTTGTTTCCCTTGTATTGTAGTAACATACCGCATTACTAGCCATAAAAAGTAACTAAGTAACATAATTAGTTACTTTTTGGGGAGTAATGCAATATTGACCCAACACTGGTCTTTACTGTCACTTTTGATCAATTTAATGCACAATTTAATTTCTTTATTCATTATTATTATTTTAAATGGTACTTGTCTTAAACATTTGAATGGTAGTATATCAATGGTAGTGACATTTAAAAAAAAAAAAAAATGCCATTGTGGTCAAAAAAAACAAAAACATAATAGACAAAGAAAATTCAATGTAAAATATTTTTCTAACTCCATTGGCAGATATTTGTTGGTTCTTGTTTAAACAAAAATTTGCTTAATTTTAAAACATTTTTCAGAAAACAAGACTTAATATCTTATGACTTACATGCTTCTGAAGGAAGTGTATCTTGATTTAAGGATGTTTGTCCTGGAAAACAAGACAAAAATACTGAGGAAGAAAGTCATTTTTGCAGTGTACTGACACACAAATACTGGACGATCTCAAATATATGCTATTTATCCCTATTCAATATTAATTTAAATCCTAATCTCAGACTTTTATTGATCACTCAGACTCGCGGCATATCAAAGTTTAACCTAAAGATAGCACAGTCATTTTATCGGCTTTGTTTACAAAGCGCTGTCTGGAATCAAGCGCAGTGACGGGAATGAGCTTCGAAACACAAATCCAGTTCCAGACGGTCATTGTGTTCACCGTCTGACGTGGCAGAGTCAATTTCCTTCAGCCTTAGGCTCATTCATTTCACTTGAAAGGTATAAAGTGCTGCAGTTTCTGTCCCTTTTTTTCTTGACAAGAAGTGCATCTCTTTACGACCTAATAAAATGGGAGACTTTTCAGAAGCACACTTCAACATTGCCTAAACGAGCGCCGAGAAGGTACAGGAACCAAATGAGCTTCAGTAGAACGACAATGAACTGCGGTCTACTGAGATGTTGTTAGGCTGTCAGTAAAACAAATTTTCCTGTCCTGTCAGCCGTCACTGTGCTCACATCGCACACTCTTCAACTGTACGCGAAAATGAGGCGCACACTTCATATTGCACACACATAAATAAAGCACACAAAAAAACTGAGCATACAATGTAGTTCTGTTGTCGGTTAAGTCATGAAATGACCAAAAAGATGATTAAAGTTGCAAACTGTGCATGCGTGTATATATGCATCACATTAAAGAATGTCTCTCAAATGCATACTAAAATATATTCTGCTCACATTTAACAAAAACCCACCAATTCACATCTCAACAAAATAGAATACTTCATAAGACCAATAAAAAAAAAACATTTTTAGTGAATTGTTGGCCTTCTGGAAAGTATGTTCATTTACTGTATATGTACTCAATACTTGGTAGGGGCTCCATTTGCTTTAATTACTGCCTCAATTCGGCGTGGCATGGAGGTGATCAGTTTGTGGCACTGCTGAGGTGGTATGGAAGCCCAGGTTTCTTTGACAGTGGCCTTCAACTCATCTGCATTTTTTGGTCTCTTGTTTCTCATCTTGACAATACCCCATAGATTCTCTATTAGGTTCAGATCTGGGGAGTTTGCTGGCCAGTCAAGCACACCAACACCATGGTCATTTAACCAACTTTTGGTGCTTTTGGCAGTGTGGACAGGTGCCAAATCCTGCTGGAAAATGAAATCAGCATCTTTAAAAAGCTGGTCAGCACAAGGAAGCAAAAAAAAAAAAGTGCACCAAAATTTCTTGGTAAACGGGTGCAGTGACTTTGGGTTTCAAAAAACACAATGGACCAACACCAGCAGATGACATTGCACCCCAAATCATCACACACTGTGGAAACTTAACACTGGACTTCAAGCAACTTGGGCTATGAGCTTCTCCACCCTTCCTCCAGACTCCAGGACCTTGGTTTCCAAATGAAATACAAAACTTGCTCTCATCTGAAAAGAGGACTTTGGACCACTGGGCAACAGTCTGGTTCTTCTTCTCCTCAGCCCAGGTAAGATGCCTCTGACATTGTCTGTGGTTCAGGAGTGGCTTAACAAGAGGAATACGACAACTGTAGCCAAATTTCTCGACACGTCTGTATGTGGTGGCTCTTGATGCCTTGACCCCCAGCTTCAGTCCATTCCTTGTGAAGTTCACCCAAATTCTTGAATCGATTTTGCTTGACAATCCTCATAAGGCTGCGGTTCTCTCGGTTGGTTGTGCATCTTTTTCTTCCGCACTTTTTCCTTCCACTCAACTTTCTGTTAACATGCTTGGATACAGCACTCTGTGAACAGCCAGCTTCTTTGGCAATGAATGTTTGTGGCTTACCCTCCTTGTGAAGGGTGTCAATGATTGTTTTCTGGACAGCTGTCAGATCAGCAGTCTTCCCCATGATTGTGTAGCCTAGTGAACCAAACTGAGACCATTTTGAAGGCTCAGGAAACTTTTGCAGATGTTTTGAGTTGATTAGCTGATTGATATATCACCATATTCTAATTTGTTGAGATGTGAATTGGTGGGTTTTTGTTAAATGTGAGCCAAAATCATCACAATTAAAAGAACCAAAGATTTAAGCTACTTCAGTCTGTGTGCATTGAATTTACAGTGAGGAAAATAAGTATTTGAACACCCTGCTATTTTCTAAGTTCTCCCACTTAGAAATCATGGAGGGGTCTGAAATTGTCATCGTAGGTGCATGTCCACTGTGAGAGACATAATCTAAAAAAAAAAAATCCAGAAATCACAATGTATGATTTTTTAACTATTTATTTGTATGATACAGCTGCAAATAAGTATTTGAACACCTGAGAAAATCAATGTTAATATTTGGTACAGTAGCCTTTGTTTGCAATTACAGAGGTCAAACGTTTCCTGTAGTTTTTCACCAGGTTTGCACACACTGCAGGAGGGATTTTGGCCCTCCTCCACACAGATCTTCTCTAGATCAGTCAGGTTTCTGGCCTGTCGCTGAGAAACACGGAGTTTGAGCTCCCTCCAAAGATTCTCTATTGGGTTTAGGTCTGGAGACTGGCTAGGCCACGCCAGAACCTTGATATGCTTCTTACAGAGCCACTCCTTGGTTATCCTGGCTGTGTGCTTCGGGTCATTGTCATGTTGGAAGACCCAGCCTCGACCCATCTTCAATGCTCTAACTGAGGGAAGGAGGTTGTTCCCCAAAATCTCGCAATACATGGCCCCGGTCATCCTCTCCTTAATACAGTGCAGTCGCCCTGTCCCATGTGCAGAAAAACACCCCAAAGCATGATGCTACCACCCCATGCTTCACAGTAGGGATGGTGTTCTTGGGATGGTACTCATCATTCTTCTTCCTCCAAACACGTTTAGTGGAATTATGACCAAAAGTTCTATTTTGGTCTCATCTGACCACATGACTTTCTCCCATGACTCCTCTGGATCATCCAAATGGTCATTGGCAAACTTAAGTCGGGCCTGGACATGTGCTGGTTTAAGCAGGTGAACCTTCCGTGCCATGCATGATTTCAAACCATGACGTCTTAGTGTATTACCAACAGTAACCTTGGAAACGGTGGTCCCAGCTCTTTTCAGGTCATTGACCAGCTCCTCCCGTGTAGTTCTGGGCTGATTTCTCACCTTTCTTAGGATCATTGAGACCCCACGAGGTGAGATCTTGCATGGAGCCCCAGTCCGAGGGAGATTGACAGTCATGTTTAGCTTCTTCCATTGCTTCCATGCTCCAACAGTGGACCTTTTTTCACCAAGCTGCTTGGCAATTTCCCCGTAGCCCTTTTCAGCCTTGTGGAGGTGTACAATTTTGTCTCTAGTGTCTTTGGACAGCTCTTTGGTCTTGGCCATGTTAGGAGTTGGATTCTTACTGATTGTATGGGGTGGACAGGTGTCTTTATGCAGCTAACGACCTCAAACAGGTGCATCTAATTTAGGATAATAAATGGAGTGAAGGTGGACATTTTAAAGGCAGACTAACAGGTCTTTGAGGGTCAGAATTCTAGCTGATAGACAGGTGTTCAAATACTTATTTGCAGGTGTATCATACAAATAAATAGTTAAAAAATCATACATTGTGATTTCTGGATTTTTTTTTTTAGATTATGTCTCTCACAGTGGACATGCACCTACGATGACAATTTCAGACCCCTCCATGATTTCTAAGTGGGAGAACTTGCAAAATAGCAGGGTGTTCAAATACTTATTTTCCTCACTGTATTTAATACACGAGTTTCACAATTTGAGGTGAATTACTGAAATAAATGAACTTTTCCACAACATTCTAATTTATCGAGATGCATCTGTATGTGCACATTCTTATTATCTGCATGTTTCGTCCATGAGTACGCAACGACGGAGAACAAGCTTTTGGGGGTTTTGAGAAACAGAACCAAGCTGACTGCGCAATAAATCTATAGTGAGGCCCTTTATTAAAAAACCTGGAGGTGAGGATTATCTAGCCTGACTATGTCAGACTTCGTACTTCCGCTCAATTTCAGTTCGCTTCTGTACTCAGTCTGATATAGCAGACCATCTCCCAGTTTATCTCCGGCTCCGCAGCAGCCGGGCCGACCAACAAACAGACGGCGGGCTGAGAGCCGTGACGTAGACGCTGAGCGCCGAATTTAAGATTGTAGTTTAGGTGAGGGAAATCTAAAACGACAGCGGACATGGAGACACAGGATGCTATTCGCTCTGTTGTGGAGAATATTCCCGGCATTTGCCAACCGAAGCCCGAACAAGAAGAGTGTTTGGTTCACATTTTGAATGGAGGTGATGTTGTGGCCCTACTCCCGACAGGTTTTGGGGAAAGTTTAATTTATTAACTGTTACCGATCGTCAGCAAGAAACTGGGGAGGCCAAAGTTCGGCAAGGCTATAATTGTGGATGCGTAGATTTACTTAAAAGTCGTTCACAGCCATCTTCACTCCGGTATTTCGCTCGATGGTTTTGTTTTTGCCGCATACCTGTGTTTACAGCAGAAGTTCGAGGCGGCTGAGCTGGCGAATAACATACGTCATAACCAACCGTTATGTGATTGGCTTATGGGTACACCAATGATTTTAAACTTCAGACAAGCGCCCGCCCACGAGAAAGTAAACGCTTGTCAGTTATGCCCTTCCAGACTCTGTCTACGAAGTAAAGCGAAGTAGCAGAGTTTGGTATTACCAGGCTAAGGAATAATGCCAAAATTGTCATATTCACTCAGTATTACTTCATGTAAATCACAAATATCTCAACTACAATTAAGTAGAAATTAATTGTATTCATTTGTGTTTTAGGCACTAAAACAGTCCAGTACTTTACAGTCAAACACATTTTTACATTGAAATAAAGACTGGTTGCCGGCCCCTCCTTTGGCCAAATGTCCTGGCTCTGCTACTGGAAAGGGCTTTAATAATTTCCAAAAATAGTAGCTTTTTATATTAAAAACAAGCAAGCCCAGCCTGGGTGAGAAAAAGTAATGCAATGCATACTTTCCATAAAAAGAAACTAAGTAACGCAATTAGTTACAGTTACTTTTTTAGGGAGTAATGTAATATTGTAATGTATTGCGTGACTGTGAGTGAAGGTGGTTTTGGCCTAATGGTTAAAGCATTGGATTTGTAATCTGTGGGTTTGAGTCTTAGTACTGGCAGACCCAGAATTTTTTTTTTTTTTTTAAATCACAGAATTGTCAGTCCTCTGTCGTGTGTGTCATGTGTTCCGAGTAGCTCCAGAGTGCACCCTGGACCTTCAATTTCATTGGTTTATAATACAGCGGAGCTTATTGGTGTAGACATTTGCATATGAGCATTCTTTTATATATGTTTTTATGAATGATCTACGCTGTTTGGCTGTACTACAGAAATATTAAGTGCTAACAACAGCGATTTTAGTTGGAATCAATTAGCAAATGTGTTTTTTTTTATTTATGACGAATTGGATTAAGTTCCTATCAAACGCATGGTGGTGGGATCTCCGAGTACTTCGGGCAGAACAGAGCTGTGTAATATGAGCGGCTCACGAATTCAGTCTGGGGAACAAATTCTTAATTCGTGGCCATGATATAGTCCTACCTATGCTATAAATAGCCTCACCTATGAGAAATATTAATTATGTTTCTGTGTGATGAACGTAAATACCCACTGGGCAAAGTTACATCCAAAAGACGTCTTTTTATGTTTTTGCAGACGTTGAAAATACGTCCACTGAGGAGCCAGAATGAAAGTTTTTATGACGTCTTTTTTTGACGTGTTCGGAGCGTCCGATATAGACGTTCATGAACCTTCATACAAGCTTAAAAACTAGTTCAAATGTGGTTAGTGGACATATTTTTAACATCATTTAAGGTTCGTTTAGACTTAATTTATACTGTTTCTGGACCAAATACACACTCTCAGGATGCATTAGATTTAAACTCATGTTTTTTCAAAGTAATTTCCATTTATAATTGCAAAGCAACTCACAGACACTGTCCAAAAATCATGAAAATAAAAGAATCTTCACTGAAACAGTGTTTAATTAAATGTTCAAATAACTAATGATTAAGCATTTGGTAAAATCAACTGCAAATCAAAGACAATAAATCTCTCAAGATCTCAGCAGATGAGGATCAAACATCTCCACAAACAGCATCACCAGCTTCACTCATTAGATTGACTTTATTTCTGTCAGACATCTATAGCTTTTATTGATAATTACCAGAGTTTTAGATGTTGATATGTTTCATTTGAACTCACCATTGTGGTGGACAGTGTTTGCTTTAGTTGGGATCTTGGTCCTCCTTCCTTCCAAAAGGAAGCCAAAATGAAGCAAGATCAGATGTTATTAGCTTATTTTTGAAATGATAAAATCATCACAAATTGTGCATCTGATGTTATTTTAAGTTTTGTTTTATATTTTAGCATTTATAGCCACCAAACCTTGTGAAGCTGTACCAAGAGCATTGAAATGATCGTTATTGTGAAGATGGACAAAATGCATATGCATGAGATATCTCAAACGCATCATGTGGTCACATACAGAGATCAAGATTTTGCACATGAATCACAACAACGGTGACAATCAAAGCAAACAAAAGCGTCATAGAACAAACTCATCCTTAATTCCTGAGTTTTTTTGTTTTGATTGTCACCGTTGTTGTGATTCATGCGCAAAATCTTGATGTCTGTGTGTGACTACATGATGAGCTTGCTCAATTTTTGTGTACATGCTTTTCATCTGTAAATATATACATAACAGTTGAAACACAACATGAGATATTGATTTTGTCATCGTTAACAGGAAAATGTCAACACTTGATTTCAGTTTTCGCTGCCACAACAATCATGCTTTTACAAACACACTGTCACAGGGGCCTAAAAAAGCTAGCACGAGAAGTACGAGGACCAAGATCCCAACTAAAGCAAACACTGTCCACCACAATGGTGAGTTCAAATGAAACATATCAACATCTAAACCTCTGGTAATTATCAATAAAAGCTATAGATGTCTGACAGAAATAGTCAAGCTAATGAGTGAAGCTGGTGATGCTGTTTGTGGAGATGTTTGATCCTCCTCTGCTGAGATATTCAGAGATTTATTGTCTTTGATTTGCAGTTGATTTTACCAAATGCTTAATCATTAGTTATTTGATCATTTAATTAAACACTGTCCAAAAATCATGAAAATAAAAGAATCTTCACTGAAACAGTGTCTGTGAGTTGCAATTACAAATGTAAATTACATTGAAATAACATGAGTTTAAATCTAATGCATCCTGAGAGTGTGTATTTGATCCAGAAACAGTATAAATTGTGTCTAAATGAACCTTAAATGATGTTAAAAATATGTCCACTAACCACATTTGAACTAGTTTTTAACCTTGTATGGAGGTTCAAAAACATCTATATCGGACGCTCGGAACACGTCAAAAAAAGACGTCATAAAAACTTTAATTCTGGCTCCTCAGTGAACGTCTTTTCAACGTCTGCAAAAACTTCAAAAAGACGTCTTTAGGACGTAACTTTGCCCAGTGGGTACACAGTAAAACCTCCAGTGTTAAATCAACACTCCCAGTGTATATATAATCCACACTCAGAGTGTTAAAACAACTCCACAAACAGCTTCACACGTTACTAACCAGGGGTGCGTTTCCCAAAAGCATCGTTAGCTAACTATGGTCGTTAGTTCCATTGAACTTTATTGGTAACGACGGAACTTGCGACCATAGTTGTTTTTGGGAAACGCACCCCAGATTGACTTTAGATGTTGATGTTTTAGTTTTGTTTGAGTTACCATTATCGAGGTCAGTGTTTGCTTTAGTTGGGCTCTTGGCCCTTGACTTAAAACATTACGATTTCTTTGGCTGCTATAACTGTTTGTTTGTTTAGACATGTTAGTTATGGCACAATAGAAAAAAAAAAAAGCCAAGAGAAAGTGTGATTAGGGCTGGTTACATTTCAATAAAGATGTAATCAGTGTATAGTGGCTCGAGTAGCTGACTTAATTTAGTGTAGTCACTGGTAGATTTATTAGTTAGTTTTGTTATTGGGTTTATGATATACATAGTTTAAGAGCCGTCAGTTTTAATATTATTCTGAAAGACTTTTGATATTTATTCTGCACTGAAACTTTTGCTTTTCTTCATCAAACAGACTTCAAGAATCAGCGAATGAATCTCAACAATGGTGACAATTAACATAAAGCTCCATGTTGCAGTGCATTCTGGGAGCACCAATCAAAACTCATCCATGGCTCCCAGCATGCAATGCAACATGAATAAATTATGCAGCTGCCTTAGTATTTTCTTTTATTCTTACTATTTCCTTTTGTTTTGCTATTTTGTTGTGACTTTTAGTAGCGTGTTTTGTGATGTTCACAGTTGATCTGTTTATCTAAATATGTTGATTGTCACCATTGTTGAGATTCATACGCTGATTCTTGATGTCTGTATGATAATACAGTTTCTAGCTTCTAGTGCAGATTTACGTTTGAAAGTCTTTCAGATTAATCTTAAAACTGATGGATCAAGGTTTATATTACATGTGAACAAAATCTAAAATTTTACCCAATCAATGATGATGCTTTGAATGAAATCAGCATGTCTAAACAAACACACAGTTATAGCGGCTAAAGTAATTGTAAAGTTTTAAGTCAAGGGTCAATAGCCCAACTAAAGCAAACACTGACCTCGATAATGGTAATTCAAACAAAACTAAAACATCAACATCTAAAGTCAATCTGGTTAGTAACGTGTGAATCTGATGATGCTGTTTATGGAGTTGTTTAATCATCCTCTGCTGAGATCTTGAGAGATTTAATGTCTTCTTTTATCTTGTGTTGATTTCATCTAAGGCTGTGACTGAAGTCAGTTGTAGTTCTTGTATTTCTGCTCGTCTCGTCTTTTTCTGTTCTTCTTTCTCTTTCTTTCAATGGTTCAGTTTGTTAATAGCAGGTGTTCTTCATTAATGCTCAATCCTCACTCAATTACTAAACTAATTACCTCATTAACTTTAACACTGACTCAGTGTTACTTTTTTAACACTCTGAGTGTGGATTATATATACACTGGGAGTGTTGATTTAACACTGGAGGTTTTACTGTGTAGGGATGCAGAGTGAAATGTCAATCCAGAAAGAGGTAAAGGCATGTGCAAGCTTTGGGATACTGATGGAAACCATCTACTGCATCTTTGCTTTGATAATATTACTGAGTATGATCTAGATGTAGTATTTGATAAAAATGAGATTTTGCTCAAAATGTTGCTTTTTTATGAAACCTACCTACATTCAAGTGTTGAATAAATCAATGCTTGAAGCTAGAATAAAACTTTTTTGTTTGAAAGTAGAGGGTCTGAATTTATTTTGATGTATTGCATGTTCATATATTCATACAACAAAATATTCTGGCTGCCATGAAATTTGAGTGAAAACCAGCAAAAACACTGGTGGTGGCTGGCAACTTTTTTCATTTTAAATGTTGTAATTCTGACCTTTCTCATAGCTTCATTCTAAATGTATATCTCACTTTTGGAGCATTTATTTTAAGAGGGAAGTGTAGTTTTCAGACTCACTCATGGGAATTTAAAGGGGTCTTCCTGTAACATGGTTTGTATGTTCATCATTAACTAATTGTGGTCAGTGGTTCCGTCTGCTCATTTGATTAGTAAATGTATTTTGCGTCAGAGACAGTCTATATCTGCTTTTACTCGGATATGACGAGCTGATGTTTGCGCTCCTTTCTGTGAAAGAGCCTGGCTGTGTGTTTGTTTGCATAATGCTATTTTTGGAGCTATTTTATTTAGTCTTTATTTGCAAAAACAAACATGCTAATATGTACAAAGATGGTGTACATAAACAAATAGGGACGGATGAACCGAACTCGATACAGCGACAGTATCAAAATAACACAGTAGTTCATGTGACTCATCCAAGGTTCAGCTAAAAATGTAAATGTGTTCACCCGCAGGCCGTCCGAGATTAGGATGAGTGTGTTTCTTCATCAGGTTTGTAGAAATGTGTCGCTGCATCAGTGTCTCAGCAATGGATGCTCTGCAGTGAATGGGTGCCGTCAGAATGAGAGTCCAAACAGCTGATAAAAACATCACAATAATCCACACCACTCCAGTCCATCAGTTAACATCTGGAGAAGACAAAAGCTGAAACACATCCAGCATTAAGACGTTTATAACTAAAATACCATAGAGTCCATAATCCATAATAACGCTTCCCCCATCTTGAATCATTCTTTTTTGGGTGAGCTATTCCTTTAAATGACCCTTAAGATGAATACTGAACATTTGTGAACATTTTAGACAATCACCTTTTATCTGTGTTTCTGAAAAAGCTCTTTTCCATCTAATACAGATCTTAAGGTTTATCTACTAAGATATACCGTATATATGTTATATATAGAGAGAGAGAGAGATATTAGTGCAGTATGTTTTACAAGAAAATACTACTTCAGTCTTTGTTTTTTTAGTTATTTGTGAAATGTACTATCAATTTCTGAGTGTATATTGTGTCAGTGTTGGTTAAGGCTGTACAACTCATAGGCCTAAGCATTTTGTTCACTCTGAGTAAAAGCTGTCAATGGGGCGATACCTTTTCAAACAGTATATGCACCATTTATAAACTAATATGTACTATTTAGGAATTCATATCTACCATCATGCATCCTTCAGGGGTAAATAAGATATGAGAGAGTAGTGCATTTAGTCACGCATGTTTGTTGTAGACAGGTGTTAATGCTCCGTGTTCACGCTGGTACAGTGGTTTCCAGTTTAGTGATGATGGTGGTTACGCAGAAAATCACACACACGTTTGGACTCGTGGGCGTCTGAGGCTCTCAGTGAGCTGCAGATCCACACGTCTCCTGCTTCTTCAGCAATGATGAGATGGATTCTGGAGAACAGGGTTTGAGTGGGAGCTTGACATCCAGCATTAGTGACACACACACACACACACAGAGAGAGAGAGAGAGAGAGAGAGAGCTATCCGCATGATGACACAAAGATGAACTCATTATATCAGCCAGGAACATCACAACTCATCCTCATCTGCAAGAATATATATATATATATATATTTCTCAATACTAAAGCCACTTTTTCAAAACTTTTTCTTGTGTGAAGTGTAAAAATTATTATTGTTGTTATTATTATTGTTCTTACTATTGTTATTATTAGGTTTGTTGTATTAGTAGTATGTTGTTGTTATTATTACAATTATTATTATTATTGCTAATATTAATTATATATATATATATATATATATATATATATATATATATTGTTATCAATTGAGTGCAATTTGAGATCAATATTTAAAAATATGTTCAAACAAGCAGAATGGGCAGTTTAATGTTTGAGATTTAAAAATATATATTTTAACAAGTATTTATTCATGAAAAAAACAGATTATTTTGTATCGAGTTATTAAGACACTACTGTAAGTTATACTGTTACTACAGTGAGTTATTTGTCTCTTTTTCTTTCGACTGCAATTCATCAATCTGTCAGCGAAATACTGGAGAGCAAGCATAATAATAATAATAACAGCAACAACAACAATATTATTAATAATAATAATAATAAAATATAAATAATAATAATAATAATAATAATATTATTAATATTAGCAATAATAATAATAATTGTAATAATAACAACAACATACTACTAATACAACAAACCTAATAATAACAATAGTAAGAACAATAATAATAACAACAATAATAATTTTTACACTTCACACAAGAAAAAGTTTTGAAAAAGTGGCTTTAGTATTGAGAAATGTGTCCCAGCGACTGTAAAACTGTATTTATCCTGACTGATGTGTGACTGAAGCTGATCATCAGTGCAGCAGCGTCCTCTGCTGGACACTCATCGCATTACAAACTTCATTAGAGCAACTTCATTAAAAACAATCTCATTAACACAAGTTCTGAAGTGTGCACACATCATACTGTCACTGTGATTCAAAGACAAACAAACACTAATAACGATAATAAACATCTCAAATCTTCTTAATAAATAAGTTCTTAAGATAAATTCCAAGAAGTTAAGAATGCAACAATGGAGTACAATTCTTAATAAGTTTTCAAGTAGGCTGTTCTTAAGAAGATCTTATTGATAAACTTGGTTGTCTTGGACATGTCCCTAACATACAGCGACTACTAAATTGTCCCTATAGCAATCATTTTGACCAAATATATGTGTATAGCCACTGTTGTTGTAATTTCGGCCGCATCTTAAATTTGTCATGCCATTGATATTATCTGAGAAATTAAAGAAATAGCCTACGCTAGAAAACATTTAATAGATGTGGGGAGTAAGGACAGGTGTTGCGGTAATAGCGTGTAAAAAGAAAGGAAAAGTGATCTCTGGCATTCATTTATTGAGCCAGTTTCTGTGTCAATAATGAATAAACGAATGAACGAATACATAAATAAACAAATGAATCAAATCAATGAATATAAAATAATACAAATGTTTAAAAACGGGCTGATTAAATGAAAATGACATAAAATGTTGAGTAATATTAAACATAGAACATCCAAATAATATAATACCTGTCTGATGAGAAGTAACAAAATAAAAGCCTTTCAAAACTTGCAGATAATCACATTTACCTGTAAATTCACAAAATTATTAAAAAAAAAATTCCCTGTTTCCACACACCAGTTTTAACTCAGCCAGTTTCAAGATGATCTGATGTTGCATTACATAATTGTTAATCATGCATAATATCATTGCATGCTGGGAGCCATGGATGATCTCTGTGATGGTGGCATCATTTTAACCATTAAAACATCAACATCTGATCCTCTGTGATTCTCAATAACAGCAGGTGTTCATCACTAACGCACAATCATCATTTAATTAGACTCTTAATTATCTCATTAACTTAAACTCTTTGAGGACTTGGGATTTGACTTGAGACTTGATTGTGACTTGAAAGGAATGACTTGGTTCCCCTGATAGCAACAGACTCCGGAACGGATCTGCAAAACGGGTCCGTATCGGAGTCCACTTGCACAGCGCAGCGGATCCGGAACAGATAAAGATTACGGATCCGGAACAGATAAGGATTACGGATCCGATCCGGACCCGCTGATGAATTACAGAGGATCGCATGTTGATGTTTTATTGGATAAAATGATGCCACCATCATGGAGATCAGTGCTTGCTTTAGTTGGGCTCTTGACTCTTTTAACGACTGAAAGGATTGCTTTTAAGCAATTGCAATATTGTTTCATAACAAACATTTGGGAATTGCTGAAGTAAAAGCTTGATGAAACAGATGAGCTCACGCTTTTATGTTACTTGAATGAACATCATGAGGGTGTCTCTCTTTGGTTTATTGACTGATAGTCAGCTATTACAGAACTGCAAAAATGTACTGTTGAACAAATGTCATCGTAATGCTTGAATATTGGAGAAAAGGACTATATTGCTCAGGCTTTTAGACATGGACACTTATAATACGATCCTCAACAGTGGTGACAATAATTATTCATACTGCAGTGCATGATGGGAGTTTTTACTATGGTGTTACCCAGCATGGATTGCAGCATTTTGTTGATTGTCACCATTGTTGAGATTCATATGCTGGTTCTTGATGTCTGTGTGTGTCTAAATAGCGCTGGAGTTTAAACATTCACATGCATTACATAGTTTTAAAATTCATTCAATATAACTATTACAGCAGTAATTTACACAAAATTAATTATTTACATATTATATATATATATAGAATAAATACAGGTCAGTACGTGATGATTGTCTCATTACATGAAAACAACTAACAGTCGCTCACAGCACAGCACAGCACATGCATTGCTGCAGAGAGAGATCTAACACAGGAGTCAAGGGTCAAGAGCTCAACTAAAGCAAACACTGATCTCCATGATGGTGGTATCATTTTATCCAATAAAACATCTGATCCTCTGTAATTCTCAGTAACAGCAGGTGTTCGTCACTAATGCACAATCATCATTTAATTAGTCTCTTAATTATACGGATACGGATAGGGTCTGGACCGGATCCGTAATCCTTATCTGTTCCGGATCCGCGGCGCTGTGCAAGTGGACTCCGATACGGACCCGTTTTGCAGATCCGTTCCGGAGTAATTTTGCTATCTGAGTCCTCCTCTGGTGAAATCAGCTGCTGAGTTCATGGGTGGAATAAACATATGTTAGGACTTTTACTTTCTGACCCCTGGACTTTACACCTCTGTCTGTAAGATATCTGCTTGTTTTACACTCTTTGGCCACCAGGTGGTATTGTGAGCAAATGAAGCCTCCAGAAATTAACCCTTTTGTGAACCACTTGGCTGAAAAGTTTAACCTCTTAACTGTCACCGTCCACCCTGTGGGACGCCTACCTTTACTTCACTATTTTACAATTAAATCCTAATCTAAACATGACAAACTATATATCGTTGGAAAGGTCTAAGACTCCTAAATAGGTATTTTACCACTTTTTCTGTTAAAAAATTATGTAGGAAAAGTAATAGATTAATTTATGACCAGAGGTGTCAAATCCAGGGTCAGAAAGTAAAAGTCCTGCCATGTGTTTATTCCACCCATGAACTCAGCAGCTGATTTCACCAGAGGAGGAACCAACTCATTCCTTTCAAGTCACAAGCAAGTTTCGAGTCAAATCCCAAGACCTCAACGAGTTGAGGTAATTAAGAGATAATTGAGAGACTAATTAAATGATGATTGTGCGTTAGTGATGAACACCTGCTGTTATTGAGAATTACAGAGGATCAGATGTTGATGTTTTATTGGTTAAAATGATGCCACCATCATGGAGATCAGTGTTTGCTTTAGTTGGGCTCTTGACCCTTTTAGTAACTGAGAATGGATTGTTTTTAAGCAATTGCAATATTGCTTCACAACAAACATTTGCACATTGCTGAATTGAAAGCTTGAGGAAGCAGATGAGCTTACACTTTTGGCTTTTAAGTCACTTGAATGAACATCATGAAGGTGTCTCTCTTTGGTTTATTTACTGACGTTCAACTGTTACAGAACTGCAGGAATTTACTATTAAACAAATGCCATCGTAATATTAAATATTGGAAAAAATTAAGAATTATATTGCTCAGGCTTTTAGACATGAACACTTATCATACGATCCTCAACAGTGGTGACAATAATTATTCATACTGTGGTGTTACCCAGCATGCATTGCAGCATGAAGCATTTTGTTGATTGTCACCATTGTTGAGATTCATACGCTGGTTCTTGATGTCTGTGTGTGTCTGAGTAGGACTGGAGTTTAAATATTTAAATGCATTAGATTTAAAATTCTTTCTCTATAATTACTACAGCAGTAAATTCATTGCGTACTGTGGAGTTGTTTATTCAAAAGCAGAACATAAATTAAAAAAATGAAAAATGTTGTATGTGTATATATATACACACACACAGTATATTGGATGCAAACAGGTAAGCACCCGATGATTACCTCATCATATGAAAACAACTAACAGTTGCTCACTGCACAGCACTGATCTCTCCGCTTTACAACAGCACATGCATTGCTACAGAGAGATCTAACACAGGAGTCAAGGGTCAAGCGCCCAACTAAAGCAAACACTGATCTACATGATGGTGGTATCATTTTAACCAATAAAACATCAACATCTGATCCTCTGTAATTCTCAATAACAGCAGGTGTTCATCACTAATGCACAATCATCATTTAATTAGTCTCTCAATTATCTCTTAATTACCTCAACTCGTTGAGGTCTTGGGATTTGACTCGAAACTTGCTTGTGACTTGAAAGGAATGAGTTGGTTCCTCCTCTGGTGAAATCAGCTGCTGAGTTCATGGGTGGAATAAACACATGGCAGGACTTTTACTTTTTGACCCTGGATTTGACACCTCTGTTTATGACAAGAGTGCACCTGAAAAAAATCTACATCATGACATGAATTCTGACCTTTGTCACAGAAAGTCTTCTTAGTTGCCTTTTTCTCTATCACGAATTAGAAATCATAAGAAATTATTTATCAGTAGAAAACTTAAAATTTCAAAATTCATCCTTTGAAACCCATTTTAAAATCAGACATTGCATTACCATGTAAATGGTACATTAAAATCATGTTACAAAATATTTTAATTCATGAATTATAAAAAATTAAGTTTGGAAAGTGTACTATAATGTCTCTGTTCAAAACTGTGAGTGACAGTTAAGGGGTTAATAAAAAAGCAATATTTTGAGCAAAAAGCTGAGAAAATCACATTTTGATCAAATACTGCGTCTGGGGGTGTATTACAGAAAGATCTTAACTTTAAAATCTTATCTGTTTGGTAACCATGGTGATTTCAGTTAGGACCACATTCAGGACAAAAGCTATAAGTGTTTTATCTTATCTACAGAGAGGAAGAGTACGGAGCCCGGGAAGTCACCTGTAGGAGAAAAAAAAACAATCCTTGCCGACGGTTTTGCAATCCGTTCCCTCAGTTTATAAACCGTACTCACGGATTCTTAAACTGTTCCCTCGGTTTAACAAATCGTGCCCACGGATTAATAAACCGTACCCACGAATTTCCAATCCGTGCGCTCAGATTTTGTAAACCGTTCCCTCGGGTTTGTAAACTGTACTCACGGATTCATGCAGCAAGCTCCTACACTGTAAAACCCAACAAGTTAGGGTAACTCAAAAGTTTGAGGAAACTGATTGCCTTAAAACATTTAAGTTTTTTAAAACTAATAGTGATGAGTACTCTGAACTTATTTCAGTTGAGTTCACTAAAATAAGATATACATTGCAGTTAAGTAATTAAGTGATTAATTAAGTGCTGATTGAGCATTAGTGATGAACACCTGCTGTTAACAAACACAATCACTGACAGAAAGAGAAACACAAGAACTACAACTGACTTTAGACACATGCTTAGATGAAATCAACTGAAATAAAATACATTAAATCTCAAGATCTGATTAAACAACCCCACAAACAGCATCACCAGCTCCACTTATTAATAACCAGACTGACTTTATTTCTGTCAGACATCTACAGAAGATCTTATTGAGAATTAACTAAGGTTTAGATGTTGATTTATTGTTTCAATTAAAGTAACCATGTTAGAGATCAGTGTCTGCTTTAGATGAGCTCTTGACCCTTGACTTCTGTGTTAGTAGTTTTGTTTCTTCTTTTTCTCTGGCTGTTGTAACCATGTGTTCTTTGAGCATGTTTGTTACAACTCAAAAGCCCAGAGGAAATGATCAGTAGTTGATTGTTGTATGTTAATAATGGCAATCATCTATTAGTGAGCTGATCTCATTGAGGTTGAGCATAGACTCATTGTGTGTTTACTCTCTGATGGAATGAACATATTGATTATAGTAAAAGTGATTCTAAGAGCCACTGGTTCTGTGATAGTCAGTTAGTATAAAGGACTTTCCAAACAGTTTGTCCACAAAAAGTTTTCATCTATGGCAGTAATAAGACTCACACAGACATCAACAATCAGCTTATGAACCTCAACAATGGTGACCATTAATTTTTTTTTTTTTTAAATCATGCAGCAATGCATGCTGGGAGCCATTGATGAGTTTTGTACTATGCTAGTACCCAGCATGCATTGCAAAATTATTATTATATTTTTTTAATGGTCACCATTGTTGAGGTTCATAAGCTGATTCTTGATGTCTGTGTGAGTCTAATTGCTTCTGTAAATTAAAACTTTGTGGACAAACTGTTTAGAAAATACTTTATATTAACTGACTTTCACAGAACCATTGGCTCTTAGAATCACTTTTACTATAATCAATTAGACACACAATGAGTTGTGTTTATTCTAAATGAAATCAGTTCACTAATAGATGATTGTCATTATAAATACATAACAACCAACTACTGATCAATTCCTCTGGGCTTTTGAGTTATAACAAATATGTGTGTTACCGTATAATCAAACACAGCTGGACTCAAATGAAGGTGTAGAACCATCTCAAGGATGATCAAAAGAAATGGACAGCACCTGAGTTAAATATATGAGTGTCACAGCAAAGGGTCTGAATACTTAGGACCATGTGATATTTCAGTTCTTTTTTTTTTAATAAATCTGCAAAAATGTCAACAATTCTGTGTTTTTCTGTCAATATGGGGTGCAGTGTGTACATTAATGAGGGAAAAAATGAACTTAAATGATTTTAGCAAATGGCTGCAATATAACAAAGAGTGAAAAATGTAAGGGGGTCTGAATACTTTCCGTACCCACTGTATATAATTTTTAAACAAACAACTTGAATGATTTATTTTCACACAAAATCTGTTGCTTCATTAATATTCAATACAACGTATATAATTGATCTGTAATTATACATTTTAAGTGCAGTGAATAGCACATTTTTTCTTAAGGGGGCCTTTAGCCCGTTGTACCATATATATATATATATATATATATATATATATATATATATATATATATATATATTTATTTTTATTATTCTTAATCAGAGTATTGTCTTAATAGTGTTAAAATCAGAATACCCACCTCTGCATATTTTAGTATCACACTTTTAATGATTTATATTAATTTATATGTTTCCTCTTCAGTTTTCTGCAGCTGATACCTTCAGTTTGTTCTTATTATTTTAGATATTACTGCTGAATCTGACACCGTTAGTAATTCAGCAGGCTGTTATTAGCTATTATCTCTTGTATTGGGGCAGTTGATAATGTACTTATTTGGTGTTGGGTCCACTTTCATTTATTATTTATATTTTCCCTCTTGGGCATATTTTTGGGACTTGTGGTAGCTTAATAATTTTCATTTTACGCCGATGATACACACTTGTACATTTTTAAAATGAAAACGCACTAAACAGGGCCTTAGTGATTTGATATGATTTGTTTGTCTTTGATTGTATTTTATTGATAAGGTGTCCTTGATTGCTGTGAAAGACACCTACCTATTATTAGCAGTAGTATTCATTGTGCTCTTGTTTCTTTAGCGTCTCTTAAGAGTATTGCTCTCGGTGGGTGTTCACACGGATCCGGTCCTCGGACTGAAGCTGCTGTGTAAAAGATGTCTGCCAGGAACCCGCTCCGTCCAGAAGAAGTGTGTCCCGTCACACAGCGCCTGCAAACCGGCTCACGGAGTCCAAGCTTCAGGTAACCAGCCTCCTGTACCTGCCGAGATCAGAAAATTAGTTACTAAAACATTATATTGAGCTAAATATGATGTATTATATTATAGTGCATAGGGCACCGTTTTGCCGAAATTATTCAGTGAAAATCTTTTTTTATAAAATGTTATAAATAATAAAAAGCTTAGTTGTTAAAGTTAATGTAACGAAATATTTTTTTTTAATGGTTTTTAGCATTTTTAATAAGTTCAAAAATGTATTATAATTATAAACTGAGTATATCAACCACTTACCATTCGATATTGGACATTCACAGATGCGGTCACGTGACCAAAACGAGAGGCGGGAAAAGTTCAAAGGAGAAATCAAAGACTGGTTAAAATGAGGACAGCAACGCACGCACAAGTAATGAACTAAACTGTTAAGCTTACCATATTTTTTTTATTGTAAGTCATGATGTCATTCAACATTTAACGTTGTTGCCTAAGAGGGTAAAGTGATTAACGTTAATATCAGTTCATTTCTGAGTAGGGCCTATCTCTGTTGCTCAAAATAAATTAATTAATAAAATCATGACATGTTTGTGAATGGGTGTTTGATTTACATTTGAGAGGAACTGAGAAGATTATTAATAAGAATATAGGCTAAATTAGCCACCTTTCACCGAAAATTGCTGTTTTGAATTCAAAATATGGGTCATTTGTGTGACTGAAGTAGATAGATATATGAGACACTAGGGTAAATATGGTAAATGAGACGGTGATCCTCTGCTGCTATCTAGTGGTCACACTGAGAATATCATGATATTCTGTTTAATATTTGTTTTTCTTCCAGGTGGCAGAATTCAGAACTCTTTCACCGCCAGCGTTTATGAGAAAAGTTGTCAGCCAACGCCAGCATTTTTATGATTTTCACTAAAATGTCATGACCTCCAGAATATTTTGTTGTATGAATATCTGAATATGCAATACATCAAAATAAATAACAGACCCTCTATTTTTAAACAAAAAAAAAAATCAGTTTTATTCCAGGTTCAAGCATTCTTTTTTTATCAACACTTTAATATAGGCAGGTTTTATAAAAAAAAACAAAAAAAAAAATTAAAAAAAAAACATTTTGAGCAAAAAGCTGAGAAAATCACATTTTGATCAAATACTGCATCTGGGGGCGTATTACAGAAAGATCCTAGCTTTAAAATCTTATCTTATCTGTTTGGCAATCATGGTGATTTCAGTTAGGACCACATTTAGGACAAAAGCTATAAGTGTGTTATCTGATCTTATCTACAGATAGGAAGGGTGTATTACAGAAACCTCCTAACTTGACAAAAGAGCCTAAAAACTCTTAACTTCAGGGCGACCCCACCGCTGTCCTAACTTCATAATTATCTGAAAGCTAAAGGAAAAACCGCTTCAGTTACACACTTTCATTAGATCGTGTAGGACAATGACATTAAATCTGTTAATAATTTAAAATGAAGAACGGATATGTTTAGGTGAAGACTCTTGGAGGACCCTGAAGATGTTACATTTTGATGACAAAACACTTCTAAGTATGACGTAAATATCTCACGTAAATACAGTCGGTTATGGCTGAAGTGAACTTAAACAGGTGAATACAACCAACCAATACTTTAAAATATATGAAGAAACCAATTGTAGCCCCTTGTATTGGTTTCACACAAATCACAAACATTTATGTAACATTTGTCAAAATACAACAAACAAAACTCATTAGTCATGCTATCAAATGAACATGGTATATTTTCAGTTGACCCCAAACTGATAACTACTCTGTTAATTATACACTCAACAGGAAATGCAGCTTTCCTAATCATTTACATTTATCACAATTGCTTTAGAGTAATAATAAAAGGGAAAGTATACAAAGAGCAACAAAGAATATGCAAAAGAATAAACAAATAATAATAAAAAGGGAGCGTTTTAAAGAAAGAGGTGTAAGTCTATAAGGTGGTGGAGTGGGTGGAGAAAGGGTTTTAATGAGAGAGAAGATGAAGAGTGTAACAGGTAGAAAGAGACGAGCAGAGAGGAAGATGTGAGAAAAGAGGAGAGAAGGAAAGAGAGAAGAGTAGAGAGGAGGGCACTGGTGCAGTGGAAAGAGCACGGAGAAGAGGCAGAAGGTGCAGATGAATTTCAGATGAAATCAAAGTTACCCTGATTGATCATGTAAAAAATCATGGCCTCTTCTTTAGAGAAGCTGGCAAACATACATTTTTTGTTGTACTATTATTGTTGATAGTACAGATTTTCAGTCCTCCTGGGACAACTGTTATTTACTGTAAGTGTCCAAACATTCAGACAATCAAGATTATTGACCTGGTGATCCAGAACATCTCCCACCAAAGAAGACGGAGATGGTGAGACAGTCACAGGCAGGAGCTGAAGCGGAAGCATGGATTCATTTATTATTATTATTTTTTCAGTTCAGCAAAGCAGAGTGGGCCAAAACTGATCTCTAGTTTATCAGAAGTGTTGCTTTGCTTTGTTGCTAAAGGTGGCACAACCAGATTTTAATTATCTTTATTTTATAGTTTTATAGTATATGATTTTATAGTTTTATTAGTTTAATTTGTCACATGGGTGATAGGTGTTGGGTAAATGTTCTCATGTTAGTGACCCTGCAGCACAAAAGCAGTCATGAGCAGCACAGGTATATTTGTAGCAATAGCCAACAATACATTGTATGGGTCAAAATTATACATTTCTCTTTTATGCCAAAAATCATTAGGATATTAAGTAAAGATCATGTTCCATGAAGATATTTTGTAAATTTCCTACCATAAATATATCAAAACTTCATTTTTGATTAGTAATATGTATTGCTAAGAACTTCATTTGAACAACTTTAAAGGCGATTTTCTCAATATTTTGATTTTTTTGCACCCTCAGATTCCAGATTTTCAAATATTGTCCAATCTTAACAAACCATACATCAATGGAAAGATTATTTATTCAGATTTCAGATTATGTATTAATCTCAATTTCGAAAAATTTACCCTTATGACTGGTTTTGTGGTCCAGGGTCACATTTGTGCATCTATAGCTGAGTATGTTTTATAATCAATATACCTACAGTTTTGATATTAATATTTACTTTTAAAAATGTATTATTGCAAAAAAAAATGCAGTGCTTCAGTGGATCTGCCTCGGGTCTTGCAGTCTCCAGCTCCGCCTCGGCTCTTCCTTGGCTCTATGCGCCTGTGGCTCCCTCATCCCTCAGGCTTCGCCTCGATCCTCCATCCTGCTGTTCTGTAAAGTCTTTATTCTGTTCTGTTTAGGTTTTTCATTCGGTCTGCTCTGCTTGCATATTGCATTCATATCTATAAAGAAGCCTTGCATTTGCAGAAGCATTTATTATGAAATATCATAGGAACATTAGGCTACTTTAGATCACCCACAACCAGATGTAGTATAATTACATCTGTGTTTTTAAGACGGGGGAGTACGAGGCATGATGGGAAGTTTTTGTTCATGTGGTTGGAGAAGTTAGGAAGAGAAGTAAAGTTAACAGCTACATAACAGACTTGGGTAAAGTTGGTTTTATATTCGCACATTCGGACTTCTGCATTCAGTTACTTTGTTAATCACACTACATTGGACATTCAGCGGACATCCACAAGTATGACATTAAAACAATACTTGGCCATTTTGATAGATTGTGAAAAAAATGTAGTAGGTTACAATGATGTCGCTGATTAGAATTTGCAAAAATTAACCTTTTTGCACATATAATTAGAAAGTTATTGAACGCGGAAATGTTTGAATGTTGTGAATGTGCGAATATAAAAACAACTTTACCCAAGTGGTTAAACTATGGTTAGAGTAACAAGACCATGGTTAATTTCTGGTTACCATGGTTTTTTGGCTTTATTTGTAGTAAAACCACGGTTAATGTTCGTAATTGTAGCCTAAGTCATGATGTCAATCAACGTTTAACGTTGTTGTCTAAAAAAGTGATTAACGTTAATATCAGTTCATTTCTGAGTATCTCTATAATAAATAAATAAATAAAATCACGACATGTTTGTGAATGGGTGTTTGATTTGAGAGGAAGATTGTTAGTAAAGAATATAGGCTAAATTAGCCACCTTTCGCCACAAATTGCTGTTTTGAATTCAAAATATGTCATTTGTGTGCAAATTGTTTGTGTGATTGAAGTAGATATGAGACACTAGGGTAAATATGGTAAATTAGACGGTGATCCTCTGCTGCTATCTAGTGGTCACACTGAGAATATCATGATATTCTGTTTAATATTTGTTTTTCTTCCAGGTGGCAGAAATCAGAACTCTTTCACCGCCAGAGAAAAGTTTATGAGAAAAGTTGTCAGCCAACGCCAGCATTTTTGATGATTTTCACTAAAATTTCATGACCTCCAGAATATTTTGTTGTATGAATATCTGAATATGCAATAAATCAAAATAAAGAACATACCCTCTACAAAAAATAATCTGTTTTATTCCAGGTTCAAGCATTGATTTTTTTTTTTTTTTATCAACACTTGAATATAGGTAGGTTTCATAAAAATTTCGAGCAAAAAGCTGAGAAAATCACATTTTTATCAAATACTACATCTGGGAGTGTATTACACAAACCTCCTAACTTGACAAAAAGAATCCTAAAAACTGTCTTAACTTCAGGGCGACCCCACAGCTGTCCTAACTTCATAATTATTTGAAAGCTAAAGGAAAAACTGATTACAGTTGCACTGTCCAACAATGGAATTACATTTATTAATGATTGAAAATGAAGAATGGAGATGTTTATTGGTAGAAAGACTCTTGGAGGACCCTGAAGGTGTTACATTTTGATGCCAAAACACTTGTAAGTACAGACTGCTGTGCAACATGATATTACAGTTACTGCAACCAGTACCCCAAAAAATGATTTGGTCTAAATTTACGTTTTATGTAATTCAATTGCATAACAATTTTCCATCCATTTAGATTACATAGTTTTAACATAAACAAATCAATAAACTTAATATGATTCATATCCATCAGTCATACGTGAATGAAACAGGTAAGATTTATGTAATAATTCACAGCAAAGTCCCCACACTGCTCAGTGTTCATGTGTTTCCACACTACAGAGTGTTCAAGTAGAATTGAAGCAGTGCTGGAGTTAAGGAGATAATTATGTGATGATTGATCATTAATGATGAACACCTGCTGTTATCAAGAAGAATCACCGAAGGAAAGAGAAACACAAGAACTACAACTGACTTCAGCCACAGCTGAAGATGAAATCAACTGACATAAAAGAAGATATTAAATCTCTCAAGATCTGATTAAACAGCTCCACAAACAGCATCAGATTGACTTTATTTCTGTCAGACGTCTAGAGAAGCTCTTATCTCTATATAATGTACAACGCCACATACATTCACATCAGTGTTAACTCAGCGGTAGAGTTACTCTCACGGGACACTGCACTTATTCACAATCACAAAAGTGCATTATCTGCATCTGCTTCAAAGACTTATACTGGTTAAAGGATTCACTCGTGTGTTGTTCTGACGAGCGCCTTTTCTGAGCACATCCAAAGCGCGTGCACTGAAAGCCTGTCAAACAGCGCCTGATTACTGAACTGAGTTATATTTTGTGCTAATGCTGTCAAAGCACACAAGTTTTATGTGTAGACTCCTTTGATTATGTCTAAAATGAAAGTAAAAAACTGAGAGAAACGGATGCGTGCTTGTATATTAGATGCGTGCTGGTCTTAACGGGACAGTACTAAACATGCTGCCGACTGTAATTAAAGGGATAGTTCACCCTAAAATTATAATTCTGTCATTATTTACTCGCTCACATGTTGTCCCAAACCTGTATTAATTTCTTTCTTGTGCTGAACACAAAAGAAGATATTTTGAAGAATGTGGCTAACCAAACAGTTGCTGGTCCAGTAGGGGAAAAAATACTATGGAAGTCACTGTAGAGCAACTGTTTGGTTTTCCACCTTCTTCAAAATAGCATTTGTTTTCAGCAGAAGAAACTCATTCATGTTTAAAACAACTTTTGAGTGAGTAAATGAAGGTATAAAAATAAAACACTGGCCTATTTTAATTTTGGGGTGAATTATTCCTTTAATGTTAATAAAACTGCTGTGAATTATTACATAAATCTTACCTGTTTCATTCACATACACTGTAAAAAAAAAAAAAAAAAAAAGTTGAGCCAACTTAAAATTTAAGGCAACCAGCTTCAGCAGATTTTTGAGTTTTCTCAACTTGGCGTTTTAAGTTTATGCAACAAAAATTTGAGAATCTCCCACAAAAATCTGCTGAAGCTGGTAAAAAAAAATATTTAAGTTCGCTCAACTTTTTTTTTTTTTTTACAGTGTATTACTGATGGATATGAATCACATTAAGTTTATTGATTTGTTTATGTTAAAACTATGTAATCTAAATGGATGGAAAATTGTTATGCAATTGAATTACATAAAATGTAAATTTAGACCGAATCATTTTTTTGAGTGAGTAACTGTAGGGGGCGCTGCACTGTGGCAACCTGTAGAAGCAGTAACGTCGAAGTTCGCTGTATGAGTTAAAGTTCCTGAAGTATCTACTAAGTTCTTCACTTCGCTGCCTTTATTGAACCATCATGATGATATATTATTACATGGTTCTGAACTACTTGATTATTTTGCCACTCTTTGGATATCTCGTGAGAGGACAGCGTGGGAGAGTGGCTTCATTATACACCCCCTGACAAAAGTCTTGTCGCCTATCCAAGTTGTAGGAACAACAAATAATAACTTGACTTCTAGTTGACCATTTGGAATCAGAAGTGGCTTATATGAAAGGCAAAGGCCTCTAGATTACGTTTATTTTACCAAAATAAAATCTTATTATGCCTTGATTTTTAATTATTTAATTAGGACAGAAATGTCAGAATTTGCTTAGACAAAAGTCTTGTCACTTAACAGAAATAATGTACAGTACAGAACATAAAGTCATGGTGCAGTGGAAAAATAATTAATATTGTGTATGACTCCCATGAGCTTGGAGGACTGCATCCATACGTCTCGGCAATGACTCAAATAACTTATTAATAAAGTCATCTGGAATGGCAAAGAAAGCATTCTTGCAGGACTCCCAGAGTTCATCAAAATACTTTGGTTTCATCTTCAATGCCTCCTCCTTCATCTTACCCCAGACATGCTAAATAATGTTCATGTCTGGTGACTGGGCTGGCCAATCCTGGAGCACCCTGACCTTCTTTGCTTTCAGGAACTTTGATGTGGAGGCTGAAGTATGAGAAGGAGCGCCATCCTGCTGAAGAATTTGCCCTCTCCTGTGGTTTGGAATATAATGGGCAGCAAGAATATCTTGATACCTCAGGCTGTCGATGTTGCCAACCACTGTGCAGATCTCTCGCACGCCCCCATACTGAATGTAACCCCAAACCATGATTTTTCCTCCACCGAACTTGACTGTTTTCTGTGTGAATCTTGGGTCCATGCGGGTTCCAATAGGTCTTCTGCAGTATTTGCGACAATTTGGATGCAGTTAAATAGATGATTCATCTGAAAAATCAACCTTCTGCCACTTTTCCACAGTCCATCCTTCCTGCAAGCTGTGGGCCTTGGCAAATGCAAAACGATTTTTTAGTTGTCTTCTGTTTAATGCTGGTTTCTGAGCACTAATTCGGCCATTGAGACCACTGCGTGAGAGAATTCGACAAACTGTTCTTGTAGATACAGGGGTTTCCGGTGACCAGTAGTTATGTAGCTCTGCTGCAGTTGAAAAAGGGCTGGCCCTGGACTGTCGAACCAACAAACGGTCCTCTCGAACAGTTGTCTTACGGGGTCTGCCTGACCTGGGCCTGTCATGAACTTCACCAGTTTCTTCAAATCTTTTTCTTATCCTCTCCACTTGACGTTTAGATACATTAAAGATGTCTGCCACCTCAGCAGGAGACTTGGTCTTCAGGCTCTTGATGATCAGCACTTTGGTCTGTGGTTGAATCTTTGGCATGCTGTCAGAGGTCAGGATGCATTTCAAATGAAGGTTGGGTGTGCTGGGGTTCTTCTTCTACACACCTGGGAATGTGTTAATTACAGTATTTGTCACAGGTGATGCTCTAATCTGTGATTGGTTGAATCCTTTAAAGATGTGACAAGACTTTTGTCTAAGCAAAGTCTGACCTTTCTGTCCTAATTAAATAATTAAAAATCAAGGCATGATAAGATTTTATTTTGGTAAAATAAGCGTAATCTAGAGGCCTTTGCCTTTCATATAAGCCACTTCTGATTCCAAATGATTAACTAGAAGTCAAGTTATTATTTGTTGTTCCTACAACTTGGATAGGCGACAAGACTTTTGTCAGGGGGTGTAGTCACGACTTTCTTATGGAGTGCCGTGTTTTTGATTACGCTGTGTCAGATCAAACCCACGACTGGCCTTGTTACTGCGTTGTGTGGCAGTAATAGCCATGAAGCTTCGAAACCTTTGCAAATCTTTATATATATATATATATATATATATATACTGTATATATATATATATATATATATATATAAAGAGTGGGTCGGCTCGCGTATCAAACTGAAATCACAGTCTGGATAATAATAAGCTGATTAAAAACACATTATACAGACAGTTCTTATTTAATGGTATTTTATAGTTTAATTGTATTAATAATGTATTACATTAAAAAAAAAAAAAACAATAAAATAGTTTTCTGCAAATTCTTGTTATGCATCTCCCAAGTACCACAGTGGTACTTTAAAGGGGCCTAGAAGTCATTTTTGAGGGCCCCTTTGGGCCTGTCTGACCATCATGTTGTTTATTTGGCCCCTGTTTATAAACCTGTCCTGAAAAGGGAAAAAACAGAGAAAAGATTAGTGGTCGGAAGACTCAATTCAAGAGCTGACGGGATGCCTTGAATGTACCGATTGGGAACTCTTTAAATCTGTATGTACTGATTTAGACGATCTCACAGAGACTGTGACTAATTATATTGTATTTTGTGAAGATCTAGTCATTAAAAAGAAACCTTGTATAGTATTTCCGAACAACAAACCATGGATTACTAAACATGTTAAAAATGCGGTTAATCTGAGAAATATTTATTATAAACAAGGTGATGGTATTTGGTACAGAGAGGCCAAATATATTTGGTACAAATATGCAGTAAGATAGTGGGGACTGATTTAAGGACTATTACACAAATTTATGAACATAAGGTGACTAAGAAGGGCCAGTTAGTCCTGTCTGATGTCACCCATCCATTCTGTAATGAATTCCAGTTGCTTCCTTCTGGTCGGAGATTTAAACTCCCTTTGTGCAAATCAAACAGATACAATAATTCCTTTGTACCTGCAGCAATTGTTTTTAAATGATGTATTATAAATGTGTGATTTTATGTGTGTTGTGTTGCTGCTGCATGTGCATGTATACTGCTGTCTACATAAAGAACTGCCTTTTTAAGGACAATAAAGTTAACCTACTTACCAGAGACCAACAAAGCATCACGGAGCATTATTGGTTATAGTGCAAGTGACTATACCTTACGATTTTTTGCAAAAGGCAATTTTACAAGTGAAGTAGCTTCTATTGCAAAAATGTCACAACCTGGTTTGTCTAAGGTTTCCAAGAAGAGGTGAGCTTTCAACTATCAAGACCGAGTTTTTCAGAGCGAGTAGAAAGCCAGGCATTATAAGATTGGCAGCACTAAGTGTAAATAGCAGTATTTTTAGTGATATGCTATTTACACTGTGCAAATAGATATAGATTTTATTTACACTATGCTGAAATAGCAAGATATTCTGCTATTTATACTACTTGTTGCAAATAGTGGCAATTATCTGCACCTCAGTATTGTAGTACATTATAAAACAGTACGCAATAATAACGTATTGAGTATAAATTATAGTTTTAATTCAAATTATTAAATGGAGGCCACCTTATTGGGACAATAAAGCCCTCCCTACACTTACCCTAACCCTACCCGATACTTTATTTTCAACTTTTTGATTATTTCCTTCATTTTTATTGAAAATGAATGCCTTTCCGATGCCATATGAGATTTGAAAAGGGAGAAAAAAAGTTCGGCAAAAGGAGGATTCGGACTCAGGTCGACCATTTTTTGTCACGAAAACACATGCAAGAAGTGGAACGGGAAATGACGCGAAACAGGAAGTGAAAATGGACGCCGGCAAGAATTTAGTGCTGAAAGCTGTTTGTGTGATGATCTGTTCCGAAAAACCCCCAAAAAGGAAAAACACTAAGAAAATGGGTGAAAGACTGTTTGAGGTCCTGTGTGCGTGGAGCTGAGAACCGACTACTGATTGTTCTAGTTTTGTCTGTGAAGAAAGTGAAATCATCAGCTGTTATTGAAGTGGAGGGGGACAGAGGAGAGAATTGATTCATATCTAACAAAGGTAAAGGGTAAATATCAAACATATGCTGTTTATATTGCTTGTAATTAGGATGAAGTAAACATCTGTTGAGTATTTTATTTTAACATATTTTTTTTCAATTGTGTTGAATTAAAAACCCAAAAATGCCACCAGACCCACGAACATTGGCTGAATAACAAAAATGTGAACACCACACAAGGGTTAAAGTGCTACAACTTGTGCAGGAATGGCAGCGGCAGAAACACAAAACTTTCACAGTCACCCTTTCACACACACAAACACACACATGTTCGTTTTTGTGAAAAGTGGGGACATCCCATAGGCGTAATGGTTTTTATACTGTACTTACTGTATGTGCTATTGCCCTACACCAACCCTACACCTAAACCTACCCCTTACAGGAGACTGTGCATTTCAACTTTCCCCAAAAAAACCTCATTCTGAGTGATTTATAAGCGTTTTGAAAAGTGGGGACATGGGTCAATGTCCTGAGATGCCACCTTCACCTTGTAATACCTGCCATACCCTCATCATTATACACATCTATGTCCTGACTTTTCACAAAAATGCGCACACACACACACGCACACACCTCGAATTGAGGGGAGATGCGGGCGGATGGTATCCCCCTGGTGGAAAAAAATGACAAAAAGCATCCCCTCAGTAAAATTCAGAATCTGATTTTATCAAGAGCAGTTATTTTAACTCAGTGCTGGAGTCTATTTGATGGTGACGCATGTACAGAGCTTGATCTGATTTTAACTACAAGGGAGGCGTGTCTGTATGTACATTAAAAAAAAATAAGCGTTGCTCTTCTCAAGTCACTTAACCTTATCTCCTGTATAAATGCACCTATGACACTGAACACATCTATGATTAATTTAAAACTCACAATTTTATCTTAGTACCTTATTTTCAGAGATGGGTAGTAAGGAAGTACATTTACTCTGTTACATTTACTTGAAAACGTTTGTACTTAGATTTAACAATGGGTACTATTATTTTAACTCTAAAAAAAAACTATACTTTTAGTTTGCTACACTTGAAAATGTTCAAGTTTACATGGACATCAGTAATCTAATTATTCTGAATAAGCCAATATTATGATTAAGGTATTTACATGGACATCAGTAATAAAATTTTTTACACAGCAGTAAACTTAGTTTGACGTTCGACATTCATTAGACATTCGTTTTCATACCAATTTAACTCTTTGCGCCTGTTATGTTTTCAGCACTAACTCAGATAGACATAAATATAGGCTATACCCTTTACGTTGCACAAGCCTTAATTTCTGAAAAGATTTAAATAAAAATAAAATCTTTGGAAATCTTTTTTTGACGTACTCTGATCGTCCGATATAGACGTTCATGAACCTCCATACAAGGTTAAAAACTAGTTCAAATGTGGTTAGTGGACATATTTTTAACATCATTTAAGGTTCATTTAGACTTAATTTATACTGTTTCTGGACCAAATATACACTCTCAGGATGCATTAGATTTAAACTCATGTTATTTCAATGTAATTTACATTTATAATTGCAAAGCAACTCACAGACATTGTGTTTGTCCACAAATCAACTTCAATGAAACAGTGTTTAATTAAATGTTCAAATAACTAATGATTAAGCATTTGGTAAAATCAACTGCAAATCAAAGACAATAAATCTCTGAAGATCTCAGCAGAGGAGGATCAAACATCTCCACAAACAGCATCACCAGCTTCACTCATTAGATTGACTTTATTTCTGTCAGACATCTATAGCTTTTATTGATAATTACCAGAGGTTTAGTTGTTGGTATGTTTCATTTGAACTCACCATTGTGGTGGACAGTGTTTGCTTTAGTTGGGATCTTGGTCCTCGTACTCCTCGTGTTAGCTTTTTTTTAGGCCCCTGTAGCAGTGTGTTTGTAAAGGCATGATTGTTGTGGCAACGAAAACTGAAATCAAGTGTCAACATTTTCCTGTTAATCGTAACAAAATTAATCTCTAATGTGTGTTTCAACTGTTATGTATATATTTACAGATGAAAAGCATGTACACAAAACTTCAGCAAGCTCATTATGTAGTCACACACAGACATGAAGACTTTGCGCATGAATCACAACAACGGTGACAATCAAAACAATTTGTTTGCTTTGATTGTCACCGTTGTTGTGATTCATGTGCAAAATCTTGATCACTGTATGTGACCACATAATGCGTTTCCTCAAAATATCTCATGCACATGCATTTTGTCCATCTTCACAATAAGCAGTCATTTCAATGCTCTTCGTACAGCTTCACAAGGCTTGGTGGCTATAAATACTAAAACATAAAACAAAACTTAAAATAACATCAGATGCTCAATTTGTGATGATTTTAGCATCATCAAAAATAAGCTAATAACATCTGATCTTGCTTCATTTTGGCTTCCTTTGCCACAACAATCGCGCTTTTACAAACACACTGTTACAGGGGCCTAAAAAAGCTAACACGAGAAGTACGAGGACCAAGATCCCAACTAAAGCAAACACTGTCCACCACAATGGTGAGTTCAAATGAAACATATCAATATTTAAACCTCTGGTAATTATCAATAAAAGCTATAGATGTCTGACAGAAATAAAGTCAATCTAATGAGTGAAGCTGGTGATGCTGTTTGTGGAGATGTTTGATCCTCCTCTGCTGAGATCTTGAGAGATTTATTGTCTTTGATTTGCAGTTGATTTTACCAAATGCTTAATCATTAGTTATTTGATCATTTAATTAAACACTGTTTCAGTAAAGATTATTTTATTTTCATGATTTTTGGACAGTGTCTGTGAGTTGCTTTGCAATTATAAATGGAAATTACTTTGAAAAAACATGAGTTTAAATCTAACGCATCCTGAGAGTGTCTATTTGGTCCAGAAACAGTATAAATTAAGTCTAAATGAACCTTAAATGATGTTAAAAATATGTCCACTAACCACATTTGAACTAATTTTTAACCTTGTATGGAGGTTCATGAACGTCTATATCGGACGCTCAGAACACGTCAAAAAAAGACGTCATAAAAACTTTCATTCTGGCTCCTCAGTGGACGTATTTTCAACGTCTGCAAAGACTTCAAAAAGATGTCTTTTGGACGTAACTTTGCCCAGTGGGTATAGGGTTGTGGTGTAGATGCGTGTATGTACACGAAAACTGCTATAGGCTACAAATCTTGGTTAGTAGGCTATATTTACAAAGTCCTATTAAAAAGGGAAATATATTTAAAATACAATAAAGTTGTTGTTGTTTTTTTCACCAGTGTATGCCTTTAAAGACATTCAGGAAAACAAACCTTGTGTTTAACTTTCAGTTTCTGTTTTCAAGATGCAGATCGGTCTTCTGCCTAGTATTTAGTGAGACAACTGTTTTTTTAAACACTGATTGGTTCATCTACCTTTCACTTACAGGTAATTTACCGATTTACAGGTGAAAGCCGCTGTACTTGGCAGAGTATTTGATAGCTGAAATTTGGTACAGGTTAATTTTAATAAATCGATTAGTTCTCTCAGCATGGGCATTTTATTGCCCCTTGCTCTTTGCTTCTTTCCTCTCTTCGCTGATGCAGGTATGAATATTTACTGGCAGATAAGATTCATTTATAGGTGGCTTTGGTAATCATAATACAACCTAAAGTTTTTGGTGTAGGCAAAGCCTTTACTTCTGTTGCTTCAATAGAATTTAATAGAATTATTGTATAGTTTTTTCATCTAATATCCTTGTATCATTTGATCACAAACTAGTTAGCATTTGATTATCCTTAACAATTTGATTTTAAGATGTTACTGTTCTAAGTTATATGATCAAGTTATAGACTAATAATACTGAAACCATAACAGCAAAGAAATGTTCTTAATCTTATGTATTTTGTCTTATATATGATTTCATAATGTATCGCTTATTATAATAATTATCATTTAATATGAAAGCAAAATTAGGCCCAAACTGTAAACCAAGTCCATAATCTAAAACTCGGGTGTTCCTATAGGATCTAATAACATTTTCCACTGAGCTAGTTCTTTTTATTATATGAGCAAGCACATTGGTAAATTGTATTTTACATTATACTGCAATGTTATTTTGAGGAATTTTGGGGGAAAATACAATTAATTAAAAGTAATACAAATGAGTTCAATCTATCTATATTGCATGATGGAAATTTAGAATGGTCTTATTATTGTTTTTCCATCTACTGGGTCAACAAGTTAAACTGTGTTATGACAATCACTGAGGAAGAACCTGACTTGAATGTGCACATGCTCAGTGTATAAACAGCAATATACAAATGTCATACCAGCTTCTGCTCAGTGTAAAATTAAACAGTTAAGTAGGATATACATTTTAACATCTACTATGTTCTTCATTCTTTACATAGTCGGCACAAGTTTGAACTGATTAAAGAATCTACTTTGCGCTGTATAGTTTTGTGCAATAAAGTCACTTTAATGTGAAAATCTCTTTTCTCCTGATTTCATGTCAATTTCAAAAATTAAGAAAAATTGTTTTTACTTTTTAGTCAGTGTGAAAATGTACAGTATATGCATCCATAAAGTACAGCAATGCTTTTCTGCTAAAAATACTTTTTTATCTGTAAGACAATATTATGTGAAAAATATTTTAAAAAATAATAATAAATACGAAAAAAAAAAAAGTATGTTTTGTCAGCTCAAGTCAGTAGCAATGCTTATTTACAGTCTTGCTAGTTTAGGTTTGGCAGGACATTTGTATGATGCAAAAGCTATTTAAATTTTTAAACTAAAAATGACCAGCTATGTCTCTTTTTAAAAAATCTTTTTCAGTGCTTCATTCCTACATCATCACCTACACTAAAGTACAGGGTGTTCCAGGGGTTGAGTTTACTGCTGTAACAGAAGTGGATAATCAGGAGGTTTGCTACTATGACTGTAACATTCAGAAGCTGATTCCCAAACAAGAGTGGCTGAAGAAAACTGAATTTGAAGGCTTTGTGAATGCAGTTGCTGAAAAAAATAATCAATCATGCATGCTCTTCACAAAGTATACTGACTACGTCAAGAATCTTTTCAGCCAGACTGAAGGTTTGTCATAGTTTACTCCACGCAAAACAGAAAATAAATGTAAAACAGTAATTAGTGGGAACATATAACAAAACTTTATAGAGAAATGCTGAATCCTTTCTCTCTATCAGGTGCATACGTTTATCAGAGGAGATATGGTTGTACCTGGGATAATGAAACCAAATATTCTAATAAGGTTGATGCATTTGGATATAATGGAGAGGATATCATTACACTGGAAGAGAATAAATACATAGTTTCAAAGCAAGCAAGGGACAAGTGGGATGAAAACATTGCAGAAGGTTTTCTTGAAAGACGCAAAAAGGATTGTGTTATCTGGCTGGATAAGTTCTTGACCTATGGAAATGTTGAGAGAATAGGTAATGTATCTTTTGAGAACATAATTTGAAAAACACGGTGGTGAGACAAACATTTCAACATTAAGATATCTTTTTTTAAAAAGGCAGCTGAGAGCATTTGTGATACATGCCAATTCATGGTGCTCTCTGGTTCACAATTGGTCTTTTTCTTTCTCTGTAGTTCCACCTAAAGTATTTCTAGTCCAGAAAGACCCCTCCTCTCCAGTGGTGTGTCAAGCCACAGGTTTCTTCCCAGCAAATCTGACAATTACCTGGACAAGAAATGGACGTCACCACAATAATAGCGTGGAACTTGGAAAACTAATGCTAAATGAAGATGGAACCTTCCAAATCAGCAGCACCCTAAAAGATGAGTGGAAATGGAACCAGTATTACTGTGAGGTGAACACACCTTACGGTGATTGGATATCTAGGGGTAAAGCTCATCTCAAATGTAATACTGGTAAGTTTAATTGTTTCTTATATTGAATAATATTAAAGGGGTCATATGATGCTAATTTAAAGATCATTATTTTGTGTATTTGGTGTAACAGAATATGTTGACATGCTTTAATGTTCAAAAAACACATTATTTTTCAAATACTGTACATTATTGTAGTTCCTCTATGCCCCGCCTCTCTCAAACAAGTCGTCTCAAACAAGGCAGTCTGCTCTGATTGGCCAACTGACCCAATGCATTGTGATTGGCCGAACACCACAAGCACGCGTCGGAAATGTAACGGCCCTTTCCATAATCGCAAGCTTCAGCTTTCAAGTTAGTTTTACCATCAGTTCAAGCCCGAGAGGGAAACAGAGTCGATGCTTGTATGTATTTGCACACAAGCCGCCGTTAAGACGATTTCTGACTGGCTGTACACACACACACACACACACACGCGCGCGCGACGCGTTACGCGCAAAACTCCTCATTTGAACAGTCAATAGCAAATACTTAAACTAATAACAAAACATACGTACAGTCGCTGATTCAGAAGCGTCAGATTGTCAGAGCAAAGTCAGAACTGACCCATTGTTTTTAGAAATAGCCTTTGACACAGCCAGCCTTGTGCTCTCCTATAGGTTCACGAAATTGTCATCAATAAAATGCGTTGCACAAATTTGAACATTTGGGTGTGCTGTTCTGTTGTAAACAGATCTTAACAATGATTCCTAATTTCATCTACTTTCGGAAGGCCAAATAAAGAAACACACAGCGTCTCCCTGACACGGCTGCATCAACACTGCTGCGGCTACTGAACCCACGCCTTCTTTCTTTGCGTGAACATTTGGGCATCACACAAATATTTCTACATCGTGACGTAGACATGTGGGGGCGTGTTTGAATGAGGCGTTTCAGCCCGGTCTGGATCAGTCTTCTCTTTTAGATAGAATAAATCCTTTTGTGGGAGACTTTGAGCTTTGTAACTCTGCAGATCTTATACATGCACAAACAGCTACATAACACACTAAAGAAAAGGAAAACAAGAAATCGCATCATATGACCCTTTAAACTCTCTGATGACAATGTAACCAAAATATGAATGTAAGTCTATCTAGTGTAACAGGAATAACAAAAGATGGCAAAATCTGTCATTCTTGTTCACAGTACACTTCTGACCACATTTGCATGACACATGTCAGGGGTTGCAATTTAAAGAAGCATTTTCTTCATGTCATTTAGAATGTGTACTAAACTCAGCAAAATAAAAAGAAAACACTTTCTTCTTAATTGTGTGCTTGCAGATTCTGTAACACACGACTGGCCTGACTGGAACACCATTGGCTATGGAGTGCTTGTTGTGATTGTTCTGCAGATTGTTACGCTGTGTGCATTGGCATATAGTTGGAAATGCAGTAAGTCCAGCAAAGGTAAGTTCCTCTCACAATGTACACTCGTGTGGTGTGTGTATGTGTGTGCTTCTTGAGCTAAGCTGACGTATTGCTGTCTCTGTTTTCCACCCAGGTTCATTTACCCAAGAGCAGAAGTCCCTGCTTCCACCTACTAACAGCAACAGATAAATTCTTATCCTTTGGGAAACAATGAATATTTTAGCATTTTTGTTTGTACTTATATTTATGGGAAGAAGTTACACTGAGATTTTTGAGATAACAACTTCATGGTATTTTCCTGGTTTAATCTTCATAATCTTTATTTCCAAATATGCTTCTTATGCATAACGTTTTGTTGTCTTTACCAATATTTAATGAACATACATTTTGTTTATAATGGTATGTGGTTAATACATTACATATTTTTTTTATTTGTTATTCATATGTGTATTTGCAATCATTTGTCTTTTAATCATTTAATAATTCCATTTAATCATATAATCGTTTATTATGCATCATAAAACCATTTATTCATTTTTATTACTCATTATTTCACTTTTTGATTGCTCTTGTAGTGCTTGTGAAGCATCAATTTCCACTGCATTCATTTTGGTATCAAACCTTTTGTTGAATTTGTGCTTGTATGAATTCTGACAAAGAGCATTAAAAACAGACACAACTAAGATAAAAAAAAAATAAAAACCTGCTTATTTTTACCATCATGTTGTCTCCTCCATTACTCTCATTCCTCTGTCAGTCTTTTGACTGATTGAAGGCAGTTGATGACAGTTTTGGATACCAGACACAATGCAGTTCGTGATTTGGGGTAAAAAAGTATTGATAGCAGTAGCACACAATGTGTGGGGCACCTGATTGTTCACAATACCAGAACTAACTGTTATACATTTCTTTTTAAAATGTCTTTAAAATCTTTGTCCAGATTAAATACAGACAACTTTTCTCATAAACACTGGCGGTGAAAGAGTTCTGATTTCTGCCACCTGGAAGAAAAACAAATATTAAAATGAATATCATGATATTCTCAGTATGACCACTAGATAGCAGCAGAGGATCATTGTCTCATTTACCCTATTTACCCTAGTGTCTCATATCTACTTCACACAAATGACCCATATTTTGAATTCAAAACAGCAATTTTCGTCGAAAGGTGGCTAATTTAGCCTATATTCTTATTAACAATCTTCTCAGTTCCTCTCAAATGTAAATCAAACACCCATTCACAAACATGTTGTGATTTTCTTTATTTATTTATTATAGATACTCAGAAATGAACTGATATTAACGTTAATCACTTTTTTAGACAACAACGTTAAATGTTGAATGACATCATGACTTAGGCTACAATTATGAAAATTAACCATGGTCTTGCTATACTGTAAAACCCAACAAGTTAGGGTAACTCAAACCGTTCGAGTAAACCAATTTCTCTTGGCTTAAACCATGTAAGTTTTAAAATTTGCAGTTAAGTAGTTAATTGATTAATTAAGTGCTGATTGAGTATTAGTGATGAACACCTGCTGTTAACAAACACAATCACTGACAGAAAGAGAAACACAAGAACTACAACTGACTTTAGACACATGCTTAGATGAAATCAACTGAAATAAAATACATTAAATCTCAAGATCTGATTAAACAACCCCACAAACAGCATCACCAGCAGGGCTGGACTGGGACAAAAAAATCGGCCCTGGCATTTTTTGGTCCTGGTGGCCCACCACCATATGTATATGTGTATATATATATATATATATATATGATATACACTACCATTCAAAAGTTTTTGAACAGTAAGATTTTTCATTATTTTATTTGTTTTGAAAGAAGTCTCTTCTGCTCACCAAGTCTGCATTTATTTGATCCAAAATACAGCAAAAACAGTAATATTGTGAAATATTTTTACTATTTAAAATAACTGTTTCCTATTTGAATATATTTTAAAATGTAATTTATTCCTGTGATCAAAGCTGAATTTTCAGGATCATTACTCCAGTCACATGATCGTTCAGAAATCATTCAAATATTCTGATTTGCTGCTCAAAATACATTTATTATTATTATTATTATTATTATTATTATTATTATTATTATTATTATGTTGAAAACAGCTGAGTATATATATATATTTTCAGGTTTCTTTGATGAATAGAAAGTTCAGAAGAACAGCATTGATCTGAAATAGAAATCATTTGTAACATTATAAATGTCTTTATCATCATTTTTGATCAATTTAAAGCATCCTTGCTAAATAAAAGTATTAATTTCCATAATTTATTTTTTTTTAAAAACATTCAAAATCTTACTGTTCAATAAATTTTGACTGGTAGTGTAGATATATATCATTGCATCGAGTCGTTTTGGATAATAAAAAAACGTCAGGTCTGACAATATTGTATATTTTCGAATTTAAATCTAGATTTATTCGCATTGGCCCATGGAAACCTCTATGAACACACTTGACATGACTTGGCCAAAAAATCGCTGTGGACGAATTTACGTTTTATTAAAAGGGTCATTCTACAGAAACGTCCACTTTTCTGTCCCTAGACTTTAAAGAAATATTGCAATTGAAATACACATTAGGGATACAATTTTTTTATATTTTAAAATGAAACAATATGTTATTTGAACAATCACACCTTCTTGAGCCATCAATGTGGCATTATTTTTTTTTAATTAATTATATAGAATTCCAAGTACCACAAAACTGCTCGTCCCCACAGCCATGTACAGCAGGAAAGTGCTTTATTTTGAGGTCAAAAACAAGATTTTCTACCATTTAAAATACAAAAGTCTATTCATAACTATCAAATAGATGATATAAATGGCATAATAAAACAAAATACCAAATAAATATTATAAAATATATAATGAAAACAGTGGTCCCCTGGAGTTGTGTCACTGGTGTTACCGCTTAACAAAAGTCTTTTATTTTGGAATAAAAAAATCACACTGATGACATCACTCGACTTCCTCCTTCCTATTTTCTAAACATCTATGAAAAAAGGCCCATGTTTAGTCCACTGTTTCTTTTCAGTTATGATAAATTTTCTCATTTATCTCATAATTTCATATGAAGCTTTTAGTTGATGTCACTGGTGTGACCTATTTATTGTTAGGGAAATGTAAAAAAAAACTATAATACAAATGGATTAAACTACTTAATTTAGTGAGTATACCATGATTGACAACATGTGGCTTGATACCTTGCAGCAGACATTTTGTAAAATGCATTTTTCATGAAAACTGTCACTGGTGTTACCTTCCTTATGGATAACACCAGTGACGATCAGTATATCAGGCCTAATGTATGTCACTGGTGTTACTGTCACTGGTGTTACCGTGCTGTGGTACTGTGTTACTGTACTGTTTTTGTCTGTCACATTAAATAAATAAAACATAATCTCCTTATTTCTTGCATTTACATTATTTTTCTATAACTCTGACTACATGTGCTGAAATTTTTTTTTTAGAAATAATATTTCATAAAAACTTTTAATATTGCTAAAGAAGGTAACACCAGTGACAAAAAATTATACATATGGTCTTGAAATAATTGCACAAAAAATATATCATTAAGCTGTCATTTATATGTATTCATAAAGTCAAAAGGTAATCTAATAATGTGGTCTAAGTTTAAATGTAAAAAAGAAATAAAAATTTTAAGACATTTTGCCATACCAAAAGTGGACGTTTCTGTAGAATGACCCAAAAAGTGTTTGCGTATTCTGCACTAATGGCGCGCGCACATAGGATAGATGCCTGACTCAGTTGCGAGTCCCGATCAAGCACTTTACCGATTCAGCTGCTCTCCTCTCCTCCTTATTTATTATCAAATTTCTGACATTAGGCCTGATGCTTTTGGGAAACGCAGACCTGGTTATTTTAAAAGCAGACCTTCACACCTTGCATGACATGGTTGAGTGATTAAAGTTATGCGATTTTATTTTGAAACTACTTCACATTTCCTTTTAACAACACACTAAACGCCACTTTAGAATTAAAAATTGTAATTAAACAAATTAGACAAGAACTCAGCATGCAGCGAAGAACAGCGTAAATGAAAACCCGCTAGAATGATGTTATGACTTGACGCCACTAACCAATGAGAACAGTTGTGGGCAGGACGAGATGTGCAGCCCCGCCCCAGATACAGCCCCGCCTCGATCTGCAGGCTGCAGCCGGGTGCTTCTCGCCGTGTCCGCAAACAGTACCGTTTCTAGGCATAGGCGAGCTAGGCGGTCTCTTAGGGCGCCACCAGTTGAAGGGGCGTCAATGAGCGCATGTACTGGCACTATATTTTAGCAAGGTTGTGATAAAGAGTGGCACGGTCATCCTGAAATATGACTGCCGCCCCCGCTGGATCCCCAACATCATTGGGCTAGAGTACTGTCAATCTGATGATGCCTGTATACCATCGGATCAGAGCACTCTGAATTGTTGCTTGATTGTTGCATGCTTGTATTTGGAGCGCTCATCAATGCCATTAAATCATTGGTCTCTGTCAGTGCTTTGGCAAGGTAACGTTTTTTTTTTTTTTTTTTGCCATGCAATCAAGCTCAGTTCAAAGGCCAATTTAAAATATTGGTACAGTAAATACAGTGCACAAAATCAGTATTTTGTTTAGGCAGTATTTGTGGCAGTTGATAAATCGTGTTGCGAGATTTGTCCAAAAGGTGTGCGTTTTTGCACCAATGCATTGTTAAAGGATCAGCATGTCATGTAATATTCCCATATAAACTTTAACTGCCAATTAAAAAAAATTGGTATAGTAAAATCCGCTAATTCACGAGATCAATAAATCCTTTATTAAACTGCTTTGTCGAGTTTAATACATCCTTATGGAGGTGTCGAAATGCTGATCAATTCATTCACTTCTAACACAGCACTTAATGAGAGAAGCGTCACACACACATAGAGGACAGAGCGTCACCTTATTTAAAGGGGAAGTTCACGTGTTAATGAGTAGCAAAGGATTAAGTAGCTGCATTGATTACTTTTATGCCACTGATCAGGCTTTTATATGTAGTTTGGGGCAACAAAGGGTTTTATAGGTTTGACTAAAATAATAATGCAATAACTGACACTTTAAATCAATGTTTCAAGTAACAACAACAAAACAATTGAACAAAAAACAGATAAAGACAAAAAGTAGCCATTGATAGTATATAAACATGTATCCAAATGTAATAAAATTAATTTATGTGTGATTTATGTGTAAATTATGTGCAATGTCTTAGCTACTAGGGATTTTTACATAGGGCTATACAGCCATCTAGTGGCAACACAATGATATTACAGATAATAAATTGTGCAAAATGTTTATCTCAAGTCAATTTACAAATAAAGCATTCAGATTTGTGGAACTCAATCTCCACAAATTAGTATCGTTACTATGACAACCAATTTGAATGTAACAAGAAACTGGTGTCTGAAAAGAATATATATATATATATATATATATATATATATACAGTGGGTACGGAAAGTATTCAGAACCCCTTAAATTTTTCACTCTTTGTTATATTGCAGCCATTTGCTAAAATCATTTAAGTTCATTTTTTTCCTCATTAATGTACACACAGCACCCCATATTGACAGAAAAACACAGAATTGTTGACATTTTTGCAGATTTATTAAAAAAGAAAAACTGAAATATCACATGGTCCTAAGTATTCAGACCCTTTGCTGTGACACTCATATATTTAACTCAGGTGCTGTCCATTTCTTCTGATCATCCTTGAGATGGTTCTACACCTTCATTTGAGTCCAGCTGTGTTTGATTATACTGATTGGACTTGATTAGGAAAGCCACACACCTGTCTATATAAGACCTTACAGCTCACAGTGCATGTCAGAGCAAATGAGAATCATGAGGTCAAAGGAACTGCCTGAAGAGCTCAGAGACAGAATTGTGGCAAGGCACAGATCTGGCCAAGGTTACAAAAACACTTCTGCTGCACTTAAGGTTCCTAAGAGCACAGTGGCCTCCATAATCCTTAAATGGAAGACGTTTGGGACGACCAGAACCCTTCCTAGAGCTGTTCGTCCGGCCAAACTGAGCTATCGGGGGAGAAGAGCCTTGGTGAGAGAGGTAAAGAAGAACTCAAAGATCACTGTGGCTGAGCTCCAGAGATGCAGTCGGGAGATGGGAGAAAGTTGTAGAAAGTCAACCATCACTGCAGCCCTCCACCAGTCGGGGCTTTATGGCAGAGTGGCCCGACGGAAGCCTCTCCTCAGTGCAAGACACATGAAAGCCTGCATGGAGTTTGCTAAAAAACACCTGAATAAGATTCTCTGGTCTGATGAGACCAAGATAGAACTTTTTAGCCTTAATTCTAAGCGGTATGTGTGGAGAAAACCAGGCACTGCTCATCACCCGTCCAATACAGTCCCAACAGTGAAGCATGGTGGTGGCAGCATCATGCTGTGGGGGTGTTTTTCAGCTGCAGGGACGGGACGACTGGTTGCAATCGAGGGAAAGATGAATGCGGCCAAGTACAGGGATATCCTGGACGAAAACCTTCTCCAGAGTGCTCAGGACCTCAGACTGGGCCGAAGGTTTACCTTCCAACAAGACAATGACCCTAAGCACACAGCTAAAATAACGAGTGGCTTCACAACAACTCCGTGACTGTTCTTGAATGGCCCAGCCAGATCCCTGACTTAAACCCAATTGAGCATCTCTGGAGAGACCTAAAAATGGCTGTCCACCAACGTTTACCATCCAACCTGACAGAACTGGAGAGGATCTGCAAGGAGGAATGGCAGAGGATCCCCAAATCCAGGTGAAAAACTTGTTGCATCTTTCCCAAAAAGACTCTATAAAGGCTGTATTAGATCAAAAGGGTGCTTCTACTAAATACTGAGCAAAGGGTCTGAATACTTAGGACCATGTCATATTTCAGTTTTTCTTTTTTAATAAATCTGCAAAAATGTCAACAATTCTGTGTTTTTCTGTCAGTATGGGGTGCTGGGTGTACATTAATGAGGAAATTTTTTTTAACTTAAATGATTTTAGCAAACGGCTGCAATATAACAAAGAGTGAAAAATTTAAGGGGGTCTGAATACTTTCCGTACCCACTGTATATATATATATATATATATATATATATAATTTGGGGCGCAATAGGGATTTCGCCTAGGGCGTCAAATTGGCTAGAAACGGCCCTGTCCGCAAAGGTGCATTTATACTGGAGATAAGGTGAAGTGATGTGAGAAGTGCAACACTTATTTTTTATGTAGGATATACAGACACCTCTTGACCCTTTTAGGGCCGACTCCCTTGTAGTTAAAATCAGATCAAGTTCTGTACATGCGTGACCATCAAATAGACTCCAGCACTGAGTTAAAATAACTCTGCTCTCTCCCCTTTTACTGAGGGGATGCTTTTTGTCGTTTTTTTGATACCATCCGCCCGCATCCCCCCTCTGCCGCTGCCATTCCTGCACAAGTTGTAGCACTTTAACCCTTGTGTGGTGTTCATATTTTTGTTATTCAGCCAAGGTTCGTGGGTCTGGTGGCATTCTTGGGTTTTTAATTCAACACAATTCAAATAAATATGTTAAAATAAAAGACTCAGCAGATGTTTACTTTATCCCAATTACAAGCAATATAATCAGCATATATGTTTGATATTTGCCCTTTACCTTTCTTAGATCACATTTATGAATCAATTCTCTCCTCTGTCCCCCTCCACTTCAATAACAGCTGATGATTTCACTTTCTTCACAGACAAAACTAGAACAATCAGTAGTAAGTTCTCAGCTCCACACACACAGCATCTCACACATGGCTGTTTTACCACAGAGCATTAATGTGTTTGCTAGTAGCTGTTGGATAACCACTGAATAAAAACACTGAGTCATTGGCGGGTCATTTCCTATTTCAGGGGATTCCATAAAAACACTTGAGCCAGCAGAGGAGGTAAGACAATATTAGTAATCCTTTGTGTTTACATCACAGTCAAACACATAATGAAACTTACCAACTCAGATGAATCAGCCGTATAGAAATGCAGAAATACTAACAAACATCAGAAGCAAATTAATTTATGAGACTCTAGCAGCTGTTTTAGTGCAACTGTACAAAGGTCCAGTTTCAGCTGGTACTTCACGTGTCTTTTTTGCTGGCAAGTTTTACTGATTTTTATAAAGTAAATGTCTAGAATCAAGGTATTCAGATAGTACTTGTAGCCATTCCCCTGGCATCTGGCATTGCACTTGAGCTGTTTGTTTTGGTTAATAATAATAAAAAAAAAAAATTAAAAAAATAAAATAAAAACATGCACACACCATTTTAGAAATATTTAACTGTAAACAGCATTGTTCTAACTAAGGTGTTACATGAATCATATACACAGTAAAACCTCCAGTGTTAAATCAACACTCCCAGTGTATATATAATCCACACTCAGAGTGTTAAAAAAGTAACACTGAAGCAGTGTTAAAGTTAATGAGAAAATTAGTTTAGTAATTGAGTGATGATTGAGCATTAGTGAAGAACACCTGCTGTTATCAAACTGAATCACTGAAAGAAAGAGAAAGAAGAACAGAAAAAAAAGAGACGAGCAGAAATAAAAGACCTACAACTGACTTCAGCCACAGCCTTCGATGAAATCAACACAAGAAAAAAGAAGACATTAAATCTCTCAAGATCTCAGCAGAGGATGATTAAACAACTCCATAAACAGCATCACCAGCTTCACACGTTACTAACCAGATTGACTTTAGATGTTGATGTTTTAGTTTTGTTTGAGTTACCATTATCGAGGTCAGTGTTTGCTTTAGTTGGGCTCTTGACCCTTGATTTAAAACATTATAATTTCTTTGGCTGCTATAACCGCATGTTTGTTTAGACATGTTAGTTATGGCAAAAAAGAAAAGAAAAAGCCTAGAGAAAATGTGATCAGGGCTGGCTACATTTCAATAAAGATGTATAGTGGCTTGAATAACGGGTGTAATTTGGAGTGTAGTCACTGGTAGATTTATTAGTTAATTTTGTTATTGAGATTATATACATCTTTTAAGATCTAGCAGTTTTAAGATTAATCTGAAAGACTTTTGAAACTTATTTTGCACTGAAAGTTTACTTTCCTTCATCAAACAGACTTCAAGAATCAGCGAATGAATCTCAACAATGGTGACAATCAACATAAAGCTCCATGTTGCAGTGCATTCTGGGAGCACCAATCAAAATTCATACATGGCTCCCAGCATGCAATGCGACATGAATAAATTATGCAGCTGTCTTAGTATTTTCTTTTATTCTTACTATTTCCTTTTGTTTTGCTATTGTGTTGTGACTTTTAGTAGTGTGTTTTGTAATGTTCACAGAGGATCTGTTTATCTGAATATGTTGATTGTCACCATTGTTGAGATTCATACGCTGAGTCTTGATGTCTGTATGATAATGCAATCTTAACCTTTTAGTGCCTATTTACTTTTAAAAGTCTTTCAAATTAATTTTAAAACTGATGGATCAAACGCTATATTTTAAATGAGCAAAAAAAAAAAACTAATCAATCAATGAGGATGCTCTGAATGAAATCAGCTACGGAAATCACTAAATGCTGGTGATTTCTTTATAGAAATCTAACCATCAACAACCAAATGCCATAACTAGCATGTATAAACAAACACGCGGTTATAGCAGCCAAGGTAATTATAATGTTTTAAGTCAAGGGCCAAGAGCCCAACTAAAGCAAACACTGACCTCGATAATGGTAACTCAAACAAAACTAAAGCATCAACATCTAAAGTCAATCTGGTTAGTAACGTGTGAAGCTGGTGATGCTGTTTGTGGAGTTGTTTAATCATCCTCTGCTGAGATCTTCAGAGATTTAATGTCTTCTTTTATCTTGTATTTCTGCTCGTCTCGTCTCTTTTTTTCTGTTCTTCTTTCTGTTCTTCCCTGTACGGGAGAGGGGTCCGAGCTCTGCATTTAGCCCGGACCCAGGCGTTCCCAAAGATGCAATAAGCACGGGACAGCAACCAAAGAGGCGTGTTGATACCCCCCAAAATTGGCAGAGCTTCATGTTGGTGGGGTGCTGGACGTCGCTTGGAGTAGCAGCACTGCTGTGACCTTTAGAGAAGAGAGTTTAGCTACTGCGGGAGCGGACACTGCTGCGGCATCTGAAAAACAAAAGAAAGTGGCTTCTACGGAAGCGGGCACTGCTGCAACATCTGAGAAGAGAATGTGGCTTCTGCGGAAGCGAGCACTGCTGCGGCAGTATGAAATGGGCAGGGCACTGCTACGGCATCTGAAAAGAGAAGGTGGCTTCTGAGGAAGTGGTCGCTGCTACGGCATCTGAAAAGAGAAGGAGGCTTCTGCAGAATAGAGTACTGCTGCGGCAGTGGAGAAAATCAGATAAGTCTCCTGCAGGAGCGGGGTGTTGCTGGGATGGTTGAAGTGGAGTGAGCCACTATGGGTGGATTTCGTGGTGTTAGAGAGGATGGCTATGGCGGGTTCGAGTGAACAGGGATGGACTGGCGTTGAAGGGGTCTGCTGATGAGGGTTCAGTGAGCTTCTTTGATATGGATGGGTCTTCACCACTAGCGAAGGCAGCCTCACGCTAGCGTCTGCTATGGAAACTGGAGGTCACTGAAAAGGAAAAAGGGGGTTAGGAGTAACAGGAGAAAAAGACAAAAGACATGTGAGGACCTGTGTTGCAAGCAGAGACAGCTTTGCGCTTGCTTCAGCTGCATGACACGGGGTTTGTGGCATTCGGGGCAGGAGAGAAAGGCTGCAAAGCCTGTGCAGCCTGCACTGCTAGCAGAGGCGGCCTCGCGTTAGTACCTGCTACAGGATCTGGAGGCTGCTGAAAAGGAAAGGGGTTAGGGGAAGTAGAAGGAAAGTCTGAGATGGGCCTGCAAGCGAAGGCAGCCACATGCTTGCTTCTGCACCTGTCAGCTACGGAAAAAGGGGGAGTGGTTTGTGACTTTGGCGGGACATGCTGAAATGTCCGGGTAGTCTGAGAAATTGTTAAATCCAGCAACAAAATTGCAGATTACCCTAGCAACTGGTTTTCAAAGCAACAAATGTAGCCATTTTAAAATTTTATTTGGAAACCTTTAAAAATGGTAAAAGGCATGCGTTTTTCTCTTAACCACACAAAAGGAAAACATATTGGAACAGCTAGCCAGCCAAGCGGCACATCGGCTGGTAACGTAGACACTTTGAGGAGGTGCCTAGCAGTATGCACTTCATATAGGAATTAAGTTGCAGGTTGCGTTGTTCAATAATTGATTATTAATGGTATGCCTTAATTTTTTGTTTGTACTTATGATTGTTAATCATTACTGTTGGTACACTGAGATTCATTTGTTTCTGGTTAAGATCAACAGTGGAAGAAGTTTCACTGTTGATTATCTGACTTATCCATCCATTCATCAAAATGAAATGAATAAATTAAATACAGGTAAAATGCTGGTGGAAAATGAGAGTAATTTCAGTGTGTATTCTAAGCACTTGCTTCATGATTAAGTAATGACATCAACATCCGATGATGTTGCGACGTCATTTAACGACTTTAATGACAAATGATCTGCCTTTAGCGATTTTACCTGGAAATTGTTTGGCAAGACTGGTGGCCTGTAGCGGAGGCAGCCTCACGCTTGCGTCTGGGAACAGAAGTTAGGGGCCCGGCTGCATGCGGCGCTGCGGCGGAAGAGCAGCGGTGAAGGCTGAGCCAAGCGGGAAGCGAGTGAGGCTTTGCTGCGGTAAGAACTGGGTGCGGCCCAGGCTCGTTGAAGGCCTGCTTCTGCGACCCGACGCTCGTGGAGAGCCGGGTCTTGTGCAGGACAATGGTGGTGCCAAGAGAGACGAGTTCGGGGCTTTGCTCGATCTATTGGCCGCCTTGGTGGCTGGAGTGGATTAAGGAGTGAGGTTGGCTGATTTGCGGGGTGACAAATAGATCGTACAGATCCGTTTGTTTATTCTCTGTGAGAACGGAGCGTCGGAATTCATCAGCGTTTGCCTCTGGATTAAAATACTGTCCACTTTCCGATCGGAGGAATTTATTGGCGCAGCCGAATGCCGGGGAAGATGGAAGATAGGCAGTGGAGGCGAGGTTAAGCCTCGGTGTCTGGGAATTCTTGTGGCTGGTTGAGCAGAGTGGCGCGATGGAGCCTGGGGCTCGGCGGCGATGACTGGCGGTTGAGGAGTGATCCTGGGGCGGCGGTTGCTGCAGAGGATCCGAAATCTAGAGTAGGGATCACGTTGTTTGGATGAAGAAAAATTGGGTCTGTGATATAATGGCAAAGGAGCGAACCGAACACTGAAAGACTAGAACTGATGGAAGTAAGACTGCTTGATTATTTATAAGGGTTCTCTCTCAAGCTGATTGGATATATGGTGTGATTCAGTGGCGGCTGCTGGTCTTTCAAAGAGGAAGCTCATTTTCGGCCTACATCATAAAATTGTCCATTTATTTATACATAAATCCTGCCCTACGTTCCTTTTCAAGAAAATGCTCTGTGACCCTGTCGTACCAACTAGGCGTCTTTTCCAGTGACGCTATCCAAGCCTACTGTATGAATGAAGGAATGAACAAACAATCTAAAAAAAAAAAACTCGACGGAGGAAATGTGGGAATTAGGTTAAACTGAAACAAGGAATGTGGTGTATAATAGGGTTGTCATGATACCATAAAATGTCTTACGATACTATACCAGCTTAATTTATAATTAAATTCTACAAAATGAATCAAAATGTAATAAATAAATAGATGTAAGTGAAAACAGACAATATTATTCTCTGAATACTTAATGTGAATGAATGACTAGCTATTGTTGTCCATGAAATAATCTAAACCAAACTCATCTCAGCACTGCACAGAAGCTGCATGAAGTGACATTTAGATGAGGCATTTATTCATTTAGACTGTATTTATAATTGCATAAATAATGTTATGAGATTAATGTTTTAAATACTAAATTCTGAATATAGAAATATGTTGGAAAATAATGTAATATGCCTACTTTTAGGCGGAAACTTAAAAACGGTCAGCAGGGGCAGAAGTTCATGATTGAATCACTGAGTCATTCAAACGATTCTTTCAAAAGCGGCTGAATCCTTCAGGAGCGAATCAAATGATTGTTTTATGAATGGCTCAGTGAATCAGTGATTCGCCCAAATCAACGCGGATTTGGATCAAACACAGAAACAAAACAAAACAGCACTCTTTCTCGTGTCATATTGCCAAAGTGTCAGAAGCATTTTTGCTCGCATATCTTGAAATTTCGAGTTAGCAGCATGTATATTAAAACATAACATTATAAATGAATAAAAAATATATATAATGATTGATAAGAACCAAGTGCAAAGCCGCGATGGGACTGAGCTCGAATAGCTTCAGCGTTAGCGACTTTTATAGAACAAAATCGCTGTCAATCAAAAGGAGATGCAGTCTTTGACAGACCCTCCAATCATCACGCAGAACCCGGAGTCCAGGCCCGCCCACTCCTCCATTCACCACCAGAGACGCTGAGCGTCCGGGGGCGGGACATAATCGCAGCATTTATCCAATGACCGTCTAGTTTCGAAGCACTGAAAAAAACTGTTCAAAGCAGCCCCATTGAAGTCAATGGACTCTAGGCTTCAGCAGAGAAATACACTGAAGCTACGGGAGTGTATGAGAAGGAAATCGAGTCCGACCTGCTATATGTAGCTGATTCTGAACGAACTCAACTTCGAGATGAACGTGTTCTAACGCATTTTTAGTCTATAAAATGTTAACACAATTATAGGGGAAGCCGAGCTTCCCTTGCAGTCTTAAAGAAATCCCCACTGATTGCTGATGATGAATTGACTGTGTTAATTATCTGCGCGTGCTCCTCCCGAAATTTGTTAATAAAACATCACTTATAAGACGACCCCCCTTTTTCAAGATGTACCTTTTGGAAAAGGCATTTGAAAACCAAATCTTGTGTTTTATTAAGAAAAACATCTTTTCTTAAATTATTTTCATATTGCATATTTTTTCCTATTTTAATTTTTGTTTTGAATGTATTGCAAATACTGGTAAATTGTACCAAAAATCACATTTAAAATATACACTTTTTGATATATCATAAAAATAACAAGTAGCCCATCTGAATTATATAACATTTAGGTTATCCATCTCATAATAGCCTACCAAAATTTCATTATCAGTAGAAGTGAAATCTTATGAAATGTCAAAGTCTAGACCCTGAATATAAGAAGACTTAAGGTTAAGAATCTTAACCTTTTAGTGCCTATTTACTTTTAAAAGTCTTTCAAATTAATTTTAAAACTGATGGATCAAACGCTATATTTTAAATGAGCAAAAAAAAAAAAAAAAACTAATCAATCAATGAGGATGCTCTGAATGAAATCAGCTACGGAAATCACTAAATGCTGGTGATTTCTTTATAGAAATCTAACCATCAACAACCAAATGCCATAACTAGCATGTATAAACAAACACGCGGTTATAGCAGCCAAGGTAATTATAATGTTTTAAGTCAAGGGCCAAGAGCCCAACTAAAGCAAACACTGACCTCGATAATGGTAACTCAAACAAAACTAAAGCATCAACATCTAAAGTCAATCTGGTTAGTAACGTGTGAAGCTGGTGATGCTGTTTGTGGAGTTGTTTAATCATCCTCTGCTGAGATCTTCAGAGATTTAATGTCTTCTTTTATCTTGTATTTCTGCTCGTCTCGTCTCTTTTTTTCTGTTCTTCTTTCTGTTCTTCCCCTGTACGGGGAGAGGGGTCCGAGCTCTGCATTTAGCCCGGACCCAGAGCGTTCCCCCCAAAGATGCAATAAGCACGGGACAGCAACCAAAGAGGCGTGTTGATACCCCCCAAAATTGGCAGAGCTTCATGTTGGTGGGGTGCTGGACGTCGCTTGGAGTAGCAGCACTGCTGTGGCCTTTAGAGAAGAGAGTTTAGCTACTGCGGGAGCGGACACTGCTGCGGCATCTGAAAAACAAAAGAAAGTGGCTTCTACGGAAGCGGGCACTGCTGCAACATCTGAGAAGAGAATGTGGCTTCTGCGGAAGCGAGCACTGCTGCGGCAGTATGAAATGGGCAGGGCACTGCTACGGCATCTGAAAAGAGAAGGTGGCTTCTGAGGAAGTGGTCGCTGCTACGGCATCTGAAAAGAGAAGGAGGCTTCTGCAGAATAGAGTACTGCTGCGGCAGTGGAGAAAATCAGATAAGTCTCCTGCAGGAGCGGGGTGTTGCTGGGATGGTTGAAGTGGAGTGAGCCACTATGGGTGGATTTCGTGGTGTTAGAGAGGATGGCTATGGCGGGTTCGAGGTTCGAGTGAACAGGGATGGACTGGCGTTGAAGGGGTCTGCTGATGAGGGTTCAGTGAGCTTCTTTGATATGGATGGGTCTTCACCACTAGCGAAGGCAGCCTCACGCTAGCGTCTGCTATGGAAACTGGAGGTCACTGAAAAGGAAAAAGGGGGTTAGGAGTAACAGGAGAAAAAGACAAAAGACATGTGAGGACCTGTGTTGCAAGCAGAGACAGCTTTGCGCTTGCTTCAGCTGCATGACACGGGGGTTTGTGGCATTCGGGGCATTCGGAGAGAAAGGCTGCAAAGCCTGTGCAGCCTGCACTGCTAGCAGAGGCGGCCTCGCGTTAGTACCTGCTACAGGATCTGGAGGCTGCTGAAAAGGAAAGGGGTTAGGGGAAGTAGAAGGAAAGTCTGAGATGGGCCTGCAAGCGAAGGCAGCCACATGCTTGCTTCTGCACCTGTCAGCTACGGAAAAAGGGGGAGTGGTTTGTGACTTTGGCGGGACATGCTGAAATGTCCGGGTAGTCTGAGAAATTGTTAAATCCAGCAACAAAATTGCAGATTACCCTAGCAACTGGTTTTCAAAGCAACAAATGTAGCCATTTTAAAATTTTATTTGGAAACCTTTAAAAATGGTAAAAGGCATGCGTTTTTCTCTTAACCACACAAAAGGAAAACATATTGGAACAGCTAGCCAGCCAAGCGGCACATCGGCTGGTAACGTAGACACTTTGAGGGAGGTGCCTAGCAGTATGCACTTCATATAGGAATTAAGTTGCAGGTTGCGTTGTTCAATAATTGATTATTAATGGTATGCCTTAATTTTTTTGTTTGTACTTATGATTGTTAATCATTACTGTTGGTACACTGAGATTCATTTGTTTCTGGTTAAGATCAACAGTGGAAGAGAAGTTTCACTGTTGATTATCTGACTTATCCATCCATTCATCAAAATGAAATGAATAAATTAAATACAGGTAAAATGCTGGTGGAAAATGAGAGTAATTTCAGTGTGTATTCTAAGCACTTGCTTCATGATTAAGTAATGACATCAACATCCGATGATGTTGCGACGTCATTTAACGACTTTAATGACAAATGATCTGCCTTTAGCGATTTTACCTGGAAATTGTTTGGCAAGACTGGTGGCCTGTAGCGGAGGCAGCCTCACGCTTGCGTCTGGGAACAGAAGTTAGGGGCCCGGCTGCATGCGGCGCTGCGGCCGGAAGAGCCGTGGTGAAGGCTGAGCCGAAGCGGGAAGCGAGTGAGGCTTTGCTGCGGTAAGAACTGGGTGCGGCCCAGGCTCGTTGAAGGCCTGCTTCTGCGACCCGACGCTCGTGGAGAGCCGGGTCTTGTGCAGGACAATGGTGGTGCCAAGAGAGACGAGTTCGGGGCTTTGCTCGATCTATTGGCCGCCTTGGTGGCTGGAGTGGATTAAGGAGTGAGGTTGGCTGATTTGCGGGGTGACAAATAGATCGTACAGATCCGTTTGTTTATTCTCTGTGAGAACGGAGCGTCGGAATTCATCAGCGTTTGCCTCTGGATTAAAATACTGTCCACTTTCCGATCGGAGGAATTTATTGGCGCAGCCGAATGCCGGGGAAGATGGAAGATAGGCAGTGGAGGCGAGGTTAAGCCTCGGTGTCTGGGAATTCTTGTGGCTGGTTGAGCAGAGTGGCGCGATGGAGCCTGGGGCTCGGCGGCGATGACTGGCGGTTGAGGAGTGATCCTGGGGCCGGCGGATTTGCTGCAGAGGATCCGAAATCTAGAGTAGGGATCACGTTGTTTGGATGAAGAAAAATTGGGTCTGTGATATAATGGCAAAGGAGCGAACCGAACACTGAAAGACTAGAACTGATGGAAGTAAGACTGCTTGATTATTTATAAGGGTTCTCTCTCAAGCTGATTGGATATATGGTGTGATTCAGTGGCGGCTGCTGGTCTTTCAAAGAGGGGAAGCTCATTTTCGGCCTACATCATAAAAATTGTCCATTTATTTATACATAAATCCTGCCCTACGTTCCTTTTCAAGAAAATGCTCTGTGACCCTGTCGTACCAACTAGGCGTCTTTTCCAGTGACGCTATCCTAGCCTACTGTATGAATGAAGGAATGAACAAACAATCTAAAAAAAAAAAACTCGACGGAGGAAATGTGGGAATTAGGTTAAACTGAAACAAGGAATGTGGTGTATAATAGGGTTGTCATGATACCATAAAAATGTCTTACGATACTATACCAGCTTAATTTATAATTAAATTCTACAAAATGAATCAAAATGTAATAAATAAATAGATGTAAGTGAAAACAGACAATATTATTCTCTGAATACTTAATGTGAATGAATGACTAGCTATTGTTGTCCATGAAATAATCTAAACCAAACTCATCTCAGCACTGCACAGAAGCTGCATGAAGTGACATTTAGATGAGGCATTTATTCATTTAGACTGTATTTATAATTGCATAAATAATGTTATGAGATTAATGTTTTAAATACTAAATTCTGAATATAGAAATATGTTGGAAAATAATGTAATATGCCTACTTTTAGACGGGAAACTTAAAAACGGTCAGCAGGGGGCAGAAGTTCATGATTGAATCACTGAGTCATTCAAACGATTCTTTCAAAACGGCTGAATCCTTCAGGAGCGAATCAAATGATTGTTTTTATGAATGGCTCAGTGAATCAGTGATTCGCCCAAATCAACGCGGATTTGGATCAAACACAGAAACAAAACAAAAACAGCACTCTTTCTCGTGTCATATTGCCAAAGTGTCAGAAGCATTTTTTGCTCGCATATCTTGAAATTTCCGAGTTAGCAGCATGTATATTAAAACATAACATTATAAATGAATAAAAAAATATATATAATGATTGATAAGAACCAAGTGCAAAGCCGCGATGGGACTGAGCTCGAATAGCTTCAGCGTTAGCGACTTTTTATAGAACAAAATCGCTGTCAATCAAAAGGAGATGCAGTCTTTGACAGACCCTCCAATCATCACGCAGAACCCCGGAGTCCAGGCCCGCCCACTCCTCCATTCACCACCAGAGACGCTGAGCGTCCGGGGGCGGGACATAATCGCAGCATTTATCCAATGACCGTCTAGTTTCGAAGCACTGAAAAAAACTGTTCAAAGCAGCCCCATTGAAGTCAATGGACTCTAGGCTTCAGCAGAGAAATACACTGAAGCTACGGGAGTGTATGAGAAGGAAATCGAGTCCGACCTGCTATATGTAGCTGATTCTGAATGAACTCAACTTCGAGATGAACGTGTTCTAACGCATTTTTAGTCTATAAAATGTTAACACAATTATAGGGGAAGCCGAGCTTCCCTTGCAGTCTTAAAGAAATCCCCACTGATTGCTGATGATGAATTGACTGTGTTAATTATCTGCGCGTGCTCCTCCCGAAATTTGTTAATAAAACATCACTTATAAGACGACCCCCCTTTTTCAAGATGTACCTTTTGGAAAAGGCATTTGAAAACCAAATCTTGTGTTTTATTAAGAAAAACATCTTTTCTTAAATTATTTTCATATTGCATATTTTTTTCCTATTTTAATTTTTGTTTTGAATGTATTGCAAATACTGGTAAAATGTACCAAAAATCACATTTAAAATATACACTTTTTGATATATCATAAAAATAACAGGTAGCCCATCTGAATTATATAACATTTAGGTTATCCATCTCATAATAGCCTACCAAAATTTCATTATCAGTAGAAGTGAAATCTTATGAAATGTCAAAGTCTAGACCCTGAATATAAGAAGACCGTGTTTTTTCAGATGTAGTTCCAATAAAAAAAAAAAACATTCCTATATTCGGGTCAATACGGTACTTTCATATTCTTTCATATTAACATAGTAGATTGTGCCCTATTTTTACAGACTTTTCTTAGAGTGTAGCATTTTAACTACTAATCCACTGCTTAAAGCATAATTGCTGAAAATGTGTAATATTACTAGTTTACTTTACTATTTTAATTCTAAAATGTGTAAGTGTTCAATAATTCAGTGTATTTAAAAATACAGTTATTTATATTTTAGTATTATATATGCATACACTAACCATGATTTTACTATAATTACTGTGTTTGTGTACTCTTTGTAGTTAAACCACAGTACACAACTCTTAACATACTTTGACAACAGTAACTGTTTTACTACAGTAACGTAGTTTTAATGTGGTATGTGTACTTTAAGCACAGTAACACACGCCATGCTTAATACCTTTTTGTAATGTAATTGTAATTCAGTATTTTTTTTTGTCTTGCAGTTTCAGATCAGTGAAGATGATGTGCGCCAGGTCTTCAGGAAGAACAAGAGAAGGAAAGCACCAGGCCCAGACGGTGTGACACCAGCCTGTCTGAAAACCTGTGCTGACCAGCTGGCCCCCATCTTTTCACAGATCTTCAATAGATCTCTGGAGCTGTGTGAAGTCCCTTCCTGCTCAAACGCTCCACCATCAGAATCAGAATGAGCTTTATCGCCAGCTATGTTTACACATACGAGGAAATTGTTTTCATGACAAAAGCTTCCACAGTGCAACAGAATGACAACGACAAGACAAAAAACACAGATAATAAAAAAAAAATAATAATAAAAATAAAAGTAAATTAAAAGTAAATAAGGAATAACAACATACAAATTGACAATTATATGTACAGGTATATTATGTGCAAATTGAAATGTAAATAAGAGTAAATAAGAGTTAGATAAATAAGTGTATAAATAGTGTGTGTTCCGCGTTTATTGTCAGGTGTTCATGAGATGGATTGTCTGAGAGAAGAAGCTGTTCCTGTGCTGGTCGTTCTGGTGCTCAGAGCTCTGTAGCGTCGACCAGACGGCAGCAGTTCAAAGAGGGAGTGTGCTGGATGTGAGGGTCCAGAGTGATTTTGCCCTTTTGCTCACTCTGGATGAGTACAGTTCTTGGAGAGCGGGGAGGGTTGTACTAATGATTCACTCAGCAGTCCGGACTACCCTCTGTAGTCTTCTGAGGTCAGATTTGGTAGCTGAGCTGAATATATATATGTATATTTTCTCTACTTTTTTATATTTATAATGTTTTGTTTTCACATGTAAATTTTGTAAATGTTGATGTGTTTTTGTTTTTTGGTACAGTATGTAAAAACATAGCGGGAAAATGCTGCTTTTTGAAAAGATGTTATTCTTATCCAATAAAGAAATACTTATGTGACAAATCATCCAAACGTCAAAGATAAAAGTTCATCGATTATAATGCTCCCTGTTTTTAGTGTTTTTTAAATCAGTGTGTTATGAATGAAATGTATGTTTTCTGAATGAGAATTGTTCGCAGTGTTATGATGAAACAAGCTTATTTTGAGACATATATGAAGTGTTTTGTTGGTCTGAGTGAGTTTTGGAGGTGAGATGAACCGTTTGGCCAAGATTCAGAAATGTCCCCACAAGGACAAGGATTTCGGATATTGCCATCTTTGTGGCCCCATAACACATTTTGTCCCCATAACATAGGGTTTACCAAGACCACAAACATGCTCTCTCTCTGTTACACACACACACAGACAGACACACACACACGCATCACGTTCTGTTCATGGCTCCATAAAAATGAAATAGCTCAGTAAAATGTTTGCAGTAAAATGTTTAATATTTGTAAAACAGGCAGACAAACGTAAAGGGTGACCAATAGCATTGATTTATTGAAGAAAAAAAACTGGGTACATGGTCATTTCAGTTAGGACCACATTTTCGACAAAAGGTATAGACCGAAGGTCGGAATCAGCTGCAGAAAACTGAAGAGGAAACGTGTTATATAGAAAGAAATTAATATAAATCATTAAATGTGTGATGTTAAAATAAGATACTAAGATAAAATAGTGAGTTTTCAAAGCGTCATCCATAATGATGATCTGATCAGTCACTGCTGTAGGGATTCATTAATCCTCACATCAGACACGCCCACAGACAGGTCCAATAGAGCATGTGGATTAGGCTGCATGTGCCACTACAACTCTTAACTAGTAGTGCTCCTAGTGTTACTAGTATAGACAGTGTTACTTTCAGATCACTTGCAAATCTAGTCTATTCTTACTGTCAAAAATAGACAGCTAAATCACAGTGAATGATCAGGGATCAAGTTAATCTACAATATTCTAATATTATGTGTTCTATAAGTCAAAGACACATTATTTATATTATCAGTATAACACAGATGTTTACTTGCACATGCGCTACAAATCATCTCTGTGCTGCTTGCCCTGAAATTCCTCTTTTGTACAATATCATGTACAGTATTTATGTAAAAATACTTGTATAGATTTGCTTAAATTATGTATATATAGTCAAATATTATAATAGAAACTCTTAAAAATGAAGGTGCTTCACGATGCCATAGAAGAACCTTTTTGTCTAAATGGTTCCATAAAGAACCTTTAACATCTGAAGTATGGTCTCTGTTTCACAAAAGGTTCTTTGTGGCGACAGAAGGTTCTTCAGATTATAAAAAGGTAAGAAAGAGATGGTTCTTTGACTTTGGTTATGACATTTTTGTGACAAAAGTGTCTTGACAGATAACATATCTATGAAAGTCATTCTTCCTGATGGATGGCTGGAAAATGCTGTTGATGAAGGTGGGGTTCTGAGGGATGTGCTTTCCGAGTTTTGGAATGACATTTATGAGCAATGCTTTTGAGAATTGAGCTCCAGGACATTGCAGCTGCCTATGATGAACTCCAACCGACATCAAGAAAGGTCATGAAATCAGTAGCTTACCCTGCTACGATGAATGTACAATGAAAACAGACTGGCAGGTATCTGAGTACATTTCTTAGACAATCAGGTAAACAACACCTTTCCCTCTTCCTTCGGTTTTGCACCGGGTCAGATTTGTTCCTGGGAAAGAACATCACCTTTAGCATCCCACAACTGGAAGGCTTTCAAAGACGACCCATTGCACACACATGTGGCTGTTACCTGGAGCTACCTGTGAATTATGATAACTACCCAGAGTTTCGCCACGAAATGAACAAAGTGTTAGAGAGCAACATATGTGTCATGGATATAGTACACTTAGTATAGACTTACTATTTAGGAAGGACCTGAAGTTAAGATTAAACAACATAATTGAGGTCAAAGCAAGCTTTATTATTATTATTTTTTTCTCAAGATGTGTTTTACATGTTCAGCAACACATTTTTTAGTTATGAGGCTCCAACTCACTGTTATTTATATTCAGTATATGGAAGCAGTGCGTCACAAGTGGCAAATTGTTGGGCTCTTGGCCCTTGATTTAAAACATTATAGTTACTTTGGCTGCTATAACCGCGTGTTTGTTTAGACATGCTGGTTATGGCATTTGGGTGTTGATAATTAGATTTCTATAAAGAAGTCACCAGCATTTAGTGATTTCCGTAGCTGATTTCATTCAGGGCATCCTCATTGATTGATTAGTTTTTTGTTTTTTTTTGCTCACATAAAATATAGAGTTTGATCCATCAGTTTTAAAATTAATTTGAAAGACTTTTAAAAGTAAATAGGCACTAAAAGGTTAAGATTGCATTATCATACAGACATCAAGACTCAGCGTATGAATCTCAACAATGGTGACAATCAACATATTCAGATAAACAGATCCTCTGTGAACATTACAAAGCACGCTACTAAAAGTCACAACACAATAGCAAAACAAAAGGAAATAGTGAGAATAAAAGAAAATGCTAAGACAGCTGCATAATTTATTCATGTCGCATTGCATGCTGGGAGCCATGGATGAATTTTGATTGGTGCTCCCAGAATGCACTGCAACATGGAGCTTTATGTTGATTGTCACCATTGTTGAGATTCATTCGCTGATTCTTGAAGTCTGTTTGATGAAGAAAAGTAAACTTTCAGTGTAAAATAAGTTTCAAATGTCTTTCAGATTAATTTTAAAACTGCTAGATCTTAAACAATGTATATAATCTCAATAACAAAACTAACTAACAAATCACACCCGTTACTCAAGCCACTATACATCTTTATTGAAATGTAGCCAGCCCATTTTCTCTAGGCTTTTTCTTTTCTTTTTTGCCATAACTAACATGTCTAAACAAACATGCGGTTATAGCAACCAAAGAAATTATAATGTTTTAAATCAAGGGTCAAGAGCCCAACTAAAGCAAACACTGACCTCGATAATGGTAACTCAAACAAAACTAAAACATCAACATCTAAAGTCAATCTGGTTAGTAACGTGTGAAGCTGGTGATGCTGTTTATGGAGTTGTTTAATCATCCTCTGCTGAGATCTTGAGAGATTTAATGTCTTCTTTTTTCTTGTGTTGATTTCATCGAAGGCTGTGGCTGAAGTCAGTTGTAGGTCTTTTATTTCTGCTCGTCTCTTTTTTTTCTGTTCTTCTTTCTCTTTCTTTCAGTGATTCAGTTTGATAACAGCAGGTGTTCTTCACTAATGCTCAATCATCACTCAATTACTAAACTAATTTTCTCATTAACTTTAACACTGCTTCAGTGTTACTTTTTTAACACTCTGAGTGTGGATTATATATACACTGGGAGTGTTGATTTAACACTGGAGGTTTTACTGTGTGTATATTAGCACAGTTTGTTGTTTTCTTGGGGCGTCTGGCAGAGTGTTAATGAATATGATATGAATTAATATTTTTTGGTAATTCATTAAATATTGCCGCTAAAAAGTAACTAGTAACTAGTACTCTGAGTAGTTTTTGAGACGAGTAATTTGTACTTTTACTTAAGTACCGTTTTGACACCAGTACTTTTACTTGTAATTGAGTATTATTTCAGCAATGTAACAGTACTTGTACTTAAGTACAAATTTTCAGTACTCTTTCCACCACTGCTTGAAAGGAATGACTTGGTTCCTCCTCTGGTGAAATCAGCTGCTGAGTTCATGGGTGGAACAAAAATATGGCAGGACTTTTACTTTCTGACCCCTGGATTGTCCAACTCTGATTATATTGGACTGAATCAGGATCAGATCGATGGAGGTGATGCCAGAACTGAACACATCTCTTCTGGATCTCAATCTTCGGTGCACTGTAAAAAATGATTCACTATATTTACTCAATAAAATTGAGGTAACAATTTGCACTTACTTTTTTTGAGTAGATTCTATCCTATATATTGAGTAAAGAGTACCTAAATTTTACAGCTATGACAAACTAAAAGAAATTAGGTAATGTCTACCTAATATTTTCATTAAATTACATAACTAATTACTTATAAAAATTGAGTAACATTAACTCTATTGTTAGTAGGCAACAGTTCATCACTGTAAAACCCAACAAGTTAGGGTAACAAACCGTTTGAGTAAACGATTGCCTTAAAACATTTAAGCTTTTAGAACTAACAATTATGAGTGCTCTGAACATATTTCAGTCAGACATCTACAGAAGATCTTACTGAGAATTAACTAAGGTTTAGATGTTGATTTATTGTTTCATTTGAAGTAACCATGTTAGAGATCAGTGTCTGATTTAGTTGGGCTCTTGACTCTTGACTTCTGTGTTAGATGTTTTTTTTTTTCTTTCTCTGGTTGTTGTAACCATGTGTTTCTCAAACATATTTGTTACAGCTCCACACCCAGAGGAAATGATCGGTAGTTGGTTGTCATATATTTATAACGAAGGTCATCTGTAAGTGAACTGATCTCGTTGAGAGTGAAGATAGACTCGTTGTGTGTCTAATCTCTGGTTAAGTGAACGTTGCATTGATTATAGTAAAAGTGTTTCTGTGACAGTCAGTTAACAAAGGAGTTTCTAAACAGTTTGTCCACAAAAAGTTTTAATCTATGGCAGCAACTGGACTCACACAGACATCAAGAATCAGCTTGTGAACCTCAACGATGGTGACCATTAAAAAAAAAAAATCATGCTGCAATGCTTGCTGGGAGCCATGGATGAGTTTTGTACTATGCTAGTACCCAGCATGCATTGCAGCATGATTTTTATTTTCTTTTAATGGTCACCATTTTTGAGGTGACTATAAGTAACTTTGCAAGAATGTGTCAACTTAATCTAACCCTAACTCTACCAGTCAATTAATACACTACTAACATTCTAATAAGAGTCAGTAGAAATGTAGGTGCAACGTTACTTACAGTCAATAAAAAGTGTTAAAGAAACCATCAAAATAAAGTGAAATTCTCATTTCTTTCAACACTACTTGACTTCATCCTAAACTTTATAAAAAAAAAATGTAAAAAAAACTTTATCTTTCTCTTTATTTATTCCTTCCGTTGCTAGCTTCTACTTATTTGAACAATGCCTGAAACTTGGTGTTACGAGCGCTTCCTCTGTCTGTTTGGCTCTTTAAGATGAGTCACTTTATGTATTTCCCCAGTTGATAAGACTAAAGGCTTGTGAGTCAGTACATTAACTCTTCCAAAGCTCTGCTTCAAGCAGACTTTCTTCTTTCATTTGCTGCACACCTGCTGACTCACACTGATCACTAGCAGTTGAAAAGCCAGCATTTTTCCTCTGTATGGCCTATATTGTAACAGGAACTACAAAACCTGCTATCTTTGCCACAGGATTGTTTGCTGTGTTCTCCTGAAGTTTGTGGATTTTCAAGCCTCTCTAATGCTTCCTTTACACCATGCGATCTGGTCCATGACTCTGCACTATTACGGTGTTGCATCACTTTAAGAACTGAAATCAGCACACTTTTTTGAGCAGTGGTGTCTTTTCTATATTATATATATATATATATATAGCAAAAAGAGTCAAAGGAACAAAATCTGGTATTGTTGTTTGTAGATTTTTGTTGTAGTTCTTGTTGTAGTTTCTCTTTCTTCGGTGATTCTGCTTGTTAACAGCATCTGTTCATCACTAATGCACAATTATCACTTAATTAATCACAGAATTATCTCATTAACTTCAGCACTGATTCAGTGTTACTCTAACACTCTGTAGTGTGCACATTATAAGTATTCATTTAAAACTGAGGATTTTGTTTTGGGGTTTAAAGGGTTAAAGAGGTAAGATGAAGAAAAAACAGCATAAAACGTAATTTAACAGTAATAAACTGTAATTAATTTTACGGCAACAAACTGTAGAAAAACAGATGCCAGTAGATTACCATTAATTCAAGAAAAAAACAGCAATGTAAAACATAACAGTCAGATTTACCAAACAAAACAAGTTAATTTAACTGAAATATTAGTGGATGTTCATAGAAAAAAAGTTATGCAAAGTCATGAACTGATAAGGAGAGTAAATATTAATCTGAACTGTATTAATGTGTTTTTGTACAAGAGAGATCTGTTAGTTTAATGTAGTTTTGTCGATCACCGTTGTGCTGGAGAGTAGAGCCTGTGCTTCAGTCAATGATGAGCCACAAACTAAAGTTTTTTTATTTAAAGACAGTAACTGTAGAGTTGCTGATACAGTGATGATCTCTTTGTTAAGTGCTTTACCACATGCATGTGTGCTATAGCTGATGATAAATTGCAACGGTTTGAATTAAAGCCATGTTTTGATTACTTTATTAGTACATTAAGAAATATTTCTTCTTAGTGGACTCAAAGGAAATAAGTTCCCTGTACTAACACCATATAAACACTAGTTTTTTAAAAACTTGAATGATTTGAAGCAATCGGTTTCCAAAATGAAATGAGTTACCACATGGTATAATAACGGTAACATACTGTAACAATGAAGCGCTGTAAATTAATAGTACAAAGCTGGCAACCACAGCTGCCAGTAGATTACTGAATAACAAAAACGTGAACATCACACAAGGATTAAAGTGCTGCAACTTGTGCAGGAGTGACTCTTTCACACTCTCTCTCTCTCTCTCACACACACACACACACACACACGTACACATAATAGCAGTCCCAGTGATTGCAACTGCATTGCTTTTCCTCACACCTCGAGATTCCATGATTCTCGTGTCATTTCCCCTCATCTCCAGTATAAATGCACTTTTCACACGACACACATCTATGAAGCAGGACAGCAGAGCAACAGCATGCTAGTAAGTGATCAGGATGATTATTTAAAAACTCACAATTTTATCTTAGTATCTTATTTTCAGAGATGGGTAGTAAGGAAGTGCATTTACTCTGTTACATTTACTTGAAAACATTTCTACTTAGATTTAACAATGGGTATTATTATTTTAACTCGAGGACATTTTAATGAAAAAAACAACTACTTGTAGTTTGCTGCACCGGACAGTCAACTGAAGCTAAATCTGCAAATTGTGTCGGCCTGCGATGAGGATCTGCATTAGCTGAACACCGTGTGCTGTCTGTGAACAATTCCACAAGTTACCAAAAAGTAGTATACTTCAAGTTTAGTTTAGTTTATTAAGTAGGCTATATGATTAAGTATATTTGATTAAGTATACTTGTAAGTGTATTATTTCAAGACTCCTTGGGACTAAACTGGCCCACTTTCTAGTATATAAAAGTATACTTTAAGTATAACAGTAGTAAACTTTGAGTACACGACTAGTTTACATCAATGTTTTAATGCAACTATACTAAAAGTGAACTTATAGGTATACTGATAGTTTACTAATTAAATACTTGTGGTAGCATTTTTAGTACACTTTGAAGTATAGTCTCAGTAAACTAATAGTTTAGTAGTCTTATACTGCAAGCATACTCGTAATTTTTTTTAAAGTGAACTGTACATCATACTTTTAGTATACTACTATGTCCCTATTTAGGTATTAATTTGTATATATTTTGTTATTTGAACATACAAAACATCAAAAGAAAGAACAGGGTATCTGCTTGTAAACAGAAATATTTTATTCTAGCTTCATGCGTTCTTTTTTAAACACCTGAATGTGGGTAAGTTTCATAAATAAAATTTTGAACAAAAAGCTTGAAAAAGAATATGAATTGGATTCAAAATTGGAGTCGATCAACACCCAAAGCTTGACAGACATTATTACCTCTTCATTGGTGACATTTTATTCCATAACATTACACAGTTATTAACATGATAATTAATAGATGGCTGACTTTTCCATTTGACTTGACTTGACATGGTTAGATTCAGATGATAAATATCATATATTATGTTGGGTGTCCATATTAGAGATAATCACCATGTTTAGAATGAAACCATCATATTTAAAAACATGATATTAATCATATCATATAATAAAATATAATTTGTTGCTACTACTGTAAATATATATTAAATTATTATTGGATCTCCTTCAATACTTTCAGAATCTTTACTTATTAAAATGATTTTGTTTCTGTATTTCAAAATATATTTTTATATTAACATATGTTAATGACAGTATATTTATTGAACAAAAATTGATACTTTTATTTTTCAAAATAAGCAGAAAATACTACAAAATTTGCTAAAGTGATTATTTTGAACAAGTATTAACTAGACATTCTTTTAAAAAACATTATTTTAGCTGAAGTATTGGTATCAATGCCCCGCGCTGGTGAGCCGCGCTAGCTCATACATTTATAAGAGTTTTAAACAAACAACTTGAATGATTTATTTTCACACAAAATCTGTTGCTCCATTAATATTCAATACAACGTATATAATTGTTCTGCAATTATACATTTTAAGTGCAGTGAATGGCACATTTTTTTCTTAAGGTGGGCCTTTAGCCCCGTTGTACCCTATATATATCAGTCAGTCAGTCATATTTATTTATAAAGCACATTTAAAAACAACAGCTGTTGGCCAAAGTGCTGTACAAAATTGAAACATATACAAAAATACAAGAGTAAACAAAACACAGCAACAGATAATACACTACAGTTACACCACTGAGCTTACTTGAGACCAAATGCAACAGTAAATAAGTATGTTTTAAGAAGAGACTTAAAATCAGCGTATGTTGGAGCAGATCTTATATAAAATGGCAAATTGTTCCAAAGCTGTGGGGCAGCCACTGAAAAGGCACGGTCACCTTTCAATTTCAGGCGTGTCCTTGGAACAGTCAACTGAAGACTACTGGTTGATCGAAGTACCCTGGGAGCATTACAGCAAAACAGGAGATCGGAGATATATGACGGAGCCAGTCCATGCAAACCCTTATACACTCTCAGAAATAAAGGTACAGAAGCTGTCACTGGGGCTGTACCCTTTCAAAAAGGTACATGTTTGTACCTAAAGGGTCCATTTTGGTACTTTAAAAGTACATATTAGCAGAGGCGGACAATCCAGGGGTCAGAAAGTAAAAGTCCTGCCATATTTTTGTTCCACCCATGAACTCTGCAGCTGATTTCACCAGAGGAGGAACCAAGTCATTCCTTTCAAGTCACAAGCAAGTCTCAAGTCAAATCCCAAGTCCTCAAAGAGTTAAAGTTAATGAGATAATTAAGTGTCTAATTAAATGATGATTGTGCATTAGTGATGAACACCTGCTGTTATTGAGAATTACAGAGGATCAGATATTAATGTTTTAATGGTTAAAATGATGCCACCATCATGGAGATCAGTGTGTGCTTTAGTTGGGCTCTTGGCCTTTGACTCCTGTGTTAGATCTCTCTTTGCAGCATTACATGTGTTGCTGTAAAGTAAAGAGATCAGGGCTGCACAATGAGAAACCATGCTTTTACAGCTGTACTGATTGTTTTGTTTTTTTTCATCTTTATGTTGTTCGTTTAGGTTTTGAGAAGTCAACCCTGTGAAACAGCATGCAAGGAACTTGTTCTAATAGTTATGATGAATTCGTTTGAAATCGACTGTATTTAATGCATATAAACACTTGAACTTTTCTGGCATTTAGACGCACGCAGACATAATGAACCAGTATATGAATCTCAACAATGGTGACAACCAACAAAATTCTTCATGCTGCAATGTATGCTGGGTAAGACCATGGTAAAAACTCCCATCATGCACTGCAGTATGAATTATTATTGTCACCGCCATTGAGGATCATATGATAAGTGTTCATGTCTAAAAGCCTGAGCTGATGCAGTTCTTTCTCCTAATATGTTATCACTACAGTAGTGTTTGTTTGATAGGACTTTTTTTTTCCTGAAATTCAGTAATAGCTGAATATCACTCAATAAACCAAAGCAAGACACCTTCATGATGCTCATTCAAATGATTTAAAAGCAGAAAGCATAAGCTAATCTGCTACATCAAGTTCTTTGCTGTGAAACAATATTGCACTTGCTTAAAAGCAAATTACTTTGATTTACTAAAAGGGTCAAGAGCCCAACTAAAGCAAACACTGATCTCCATGATGGTGGCATCATTTTAACCAATAAAACATCAACATCTGATCCTCTGTGATTCTCAATAACAGCAGGTGTTCATCACTAATGCACAATCATCATTTAATTAGTCACTTAATTATCTCATTAACTTTAACTCTTTGAGGACTTGGGATTTGACTTGAGACTTGCTTGTGACGTGAAAGGAATGACTTGGTTCCTCCTCTGGTGAAATCAGCTGCTGAGTTCATGGGTGGAACAAAAATATGGCAGGACTTTTACTTTCTGACCCCTGGATTGTCCGCCTCTGCTAATATGTACTTTTAAAGTACCAAAATGGACCCTTTAGGTACAAACATGTACCTTTTTGAAAGGGTACAGCCCCAGTGACAGCTTCTGTACCTTTATTTCTGAGAGTGTATACAAACCAGAGGTGGGTAGTCCAGGGGCCAAAGAGTAAAAGTCCTGCCATATTTGTGTTCCACCCATGAACTCAGCAGCTGATTTCACCAGAGGAGGAACCAAGTCATTCCTTTCAAGTCACAAGCAAGTCTTTGAGTCACATCCCAAGTCCTCAAAGAGTTAAAGTTAATGAGATAATTAAGTGACTAATTAAATGATGATTGCACATTAGTGATGAACACCTGATGTTAACAGTTTTGGAGTAAATTAACCGGAGAAAAAAAAGCAAAGAAATTTGCTTCTAAGTAATTGCATGAAGACTTGGGATTTGACTCGAGACTCGTTTGTGACTTGAAAGGAATGTCTTGGTTCCTCCTCTGGTGAAATCAGCTGCTGAGTTCATGGGTGGAACAAACATATGGCAGGACTTTTACTCTTTGGCCCCTGGACTACCCACCTCTGATACAAACAGCAATGTTTTAAAATGGATACGATATTTAACTGGGAGCCAGTGAAGAGAGATCAGCACTGGTGAAATATGTTCCCTCTTTCTTGTTCCAGTTAACAATCTAGCAGCAGCATTTTGAACAAGTTGAAGACGTGACAGTAGGGACTGTGAAACACCTAAATACAATCCATTACAATAATCTAACCTGGATGAGATAAAAGCATGTATTACAGACTCCATGTCTCTTAATGTGAAGCATGACTTCATCTTTGCTAATCTTTATCTTATATATATTTATTTATTTATTTGTATTATTCTTAATCAGAGTTTTGTCTTAATAGTGTTAAAATCAGAATACCCACCTCTGCATATTTTAGTATCACACTTTTAATGATTTATATTAATTTATACGTTTCCTCTTCGGTTTTCTGCAGCTGATTCCGACCTTCGGTTTATTCTTATTATTTTAGATATTACTGCTGAATCTGACACCGTTAGTAATTCAGCAGGCTGTTATTAGCTATTATCTCTTGTATTGGGGCAGTTGATAATGTACTTATTTGGTGTTGGGTCCACTTTCATTTATTATTTATATTTTCCCTCTTGGTCATATTTTTGGGACTTGTGGTAGCTTAATAATTTTCATTTTACGCCGATGATACACACTTGTACATTTTTAAAATGAAAACGCACTAAACAGGGCCTTAGTGATTTGATATGATTTGTTTGTATTTTGATTGTATTTTATTGATAAGGTGTCCTTGGTTGCTGTGAAAGACACCTACCTATTATTATTAGTTGTAGACGTATAACAGTAGTATTCATTGTGCTCTTGTTTCTTTAGCGTCTCTTAAGAGTATTGCTCTCGGTGGGTGTTCACACGGATCCGGTCCTCGGACTGAAGCTGCTGTGTAAAAGATGTCTGCCAGGAACCCGCTCCGTCCAGAAGAAGTGTGTCCCGTCACACAGCGCCTGCAAACCGGCTCACGGAGTCCAAGCTTCAGGTAACCAGCCTCCTATACCTGCCGAGATAAATATAATGAGTTACTAAAACCTTATATTGAGCTGAATATGATGTATTATATTCAGTGGTGGAGGTAACAACTACTCACGCTAGCAGGGCTGTGCACAGAGGGGTGGCCCGGGGGCTAGATCCGCTAATCTGCTCCGTGTTTCCCGCAGCATCACACACACAATCTGTGCTGGTGTCACGGTTTAATGGTGACCGTGGATGCGTCTCAAAGAAGCTCATGTTTAGGTCATGTCCTCCTTTAGACATGTCTCGCTTGCATCCTGTGGCTATTATTAGATACAGACAGAAAGACAACCGTTGATACACAATCTTCCAGCCTATGATAAAGTCATGATGAACATTAACATTCATTTGGGGCAAATATAATGTGTATTTTATGGTAAACTATGTAAGTGGCGCAGCAGGATTTGGAACATGCGTCCTGAGTCCCCGCGGACAATCTTTAACTTTAAATTAATGTTGTTCAACTGAATGTAAATCAAACTGATAGCTGAAATATCCACATAATAAAAACCAACAGTGAAATAAGAGCATGCGGTAGAAATCACGATCGTGTTCCCGGTAGAGCCCTGCACGGGCCTCAAATGTAGTCCCTAGCCCTCGCCCGGCCCTTCTCCCAAATCAGATTATAACACTGTTTCAGCTATTAAAATAGACTAGAATACAAATCACGTTTCCTCCAGATTCCTCCTGTTACCTGGGCGTTGAGGGATCGCTAAGGTGGTCCGGATCACCGTTTTTAATGTGGATAGACGTCCACAGCACTCAAAGTCTGCAACTTCACTAATGAATCACACTTTGGTCGTTTCAAATAACTCGCTCGAACGTAGGAGAAACTTCACGATAAGTAAACAAATTTAAATAAATCAATCCTGTTCGGATTAATCTTGATTTTCTTCGTTACTCACGTGCCAGTCGCACACACACCTCTCCCTTTTTTCCTGTTCCTTCCCCAACTTCAGGCAGCAGAACCAATAATCCCAGGCTCCACCCTGTATTAGAGTTATAGCCCAATGAATACATGGTAAACTCAAACATGATGGTAAAAGCCACGTTTTCCACATGTACATTACAACCGAACTTCAGATACCCCCCTCGCCGCCACTGCCCAAACAGAATTACATTACAATAGTGCATTACAATCTGATGACTATGGAAGCCCGTTCCCGCCAGCTTGAGAAAAAATATAATTCTGTAAGTCATAATAATGAGATACTTTCTCATAATTATGACTTAGTTTCTTATAATAATGACTTAGTTTCTCGTAATAATGACTTAGTTTTTTTCATACACAGTAAAACCTCCAGTGTTAAATCAACACTCCCAGTGTATATATAATCCACACTCAGAGTGTTAAAAAAGTAACACTGAGTCAGTGTTAAAGTTAATGAGATGATTAGTGTAGTAATTGAGTGATGATTGAGCATTAGTGAAGAACACCTGCTGTTAACAAACTGAATCACTGAACGAAAGAGAAAGAAGAACAGAAAAAAAGAGAAGAGACGAGCAGAAATACAAGAACTACAACTGACTTCAGCCACAGCCTTAGATGAAATCAAGACAAGATAAAAGCAATTAAATCTCTCAAGATCTCAGCAGAGGATGATTAAACAACTCCATAAACAGCATCACCAGCTTCACACGTTACTAACCAGATTGACTTTAGATGTTGATGTTTTAGTTTTGTTTGAGTTACCATTATCGAGGTCAGTGTTTACTTTAGTTGGGCTCTTGACCCTTGACTTAAAACATTACAATTTCTTTGGCTGCTATAAATGCGTGTTTGTTTAGACATGTTAGTTATGGCGAAAAGAAAAAAAGCCAAGCCAAATGTGATCAGGAGTTGGTTATGTTACTAAAGACATAATCAGCGTATAGTGGCTTGAATAACTGGTTTTACATCGAGTATATTCACTGGTAGGTTTATTAATTGATTTTGTTATTGAGATTATATACTTAGTTTAAGACCTGACAGTTTTAATATTAATCTAAAAGACTTGAAACTTATTCTGCACTGAAAGTTTACATTTCTTCATCAAACAGACTTCAAGAATCAGCATATGAATCTCAACAATGGTGACAATCAACATAAAGCTCCATGTTGCAGTGCATTCTGGGAGCACCAATCAAAACTCATCCATGGCTCCCAGCATGCAATGCGACATGAATAAATTATGCAGCTGTCTTAGTATTTTCTTTTATTCTTACTATTCCCTTTTGTTTTGCTATTTTGTTGTGACTTTTAGTAGCGTGTTTTGTGATGTTCACAGATGATCTTTTTATCTGAATATGTTGATTGTCACCATTGTTGAGATTCATACGCTGAGTCTTGATGTCTGTATGATAATGCAGTTTGAACCTTTTAGTGCCGATTTACTTTTAAAAGTCTTTCAAATTAATCTTAAAACTGATGGATCAATCTTTAGTTTATGCGAACAAAATTAAAAAAAAAAATTAATCTATCAATGACATGCTCTGAACAAAATCAGTTACATAAATCACTAAATGCTGGTGATTTCTTTATAGAAGTCTAACCATCAACACCCAAATGCCATAACTAGCATGTCTAAACAAATATGCAGTTATAGCAGCCAAAGAAACTGTAATGTTTTAAGTCAAGGGCCAAGAGCCCAACTAAAGCAAACACTGACCTCGATAATGGTAATTTAAACAAAACTAAAACATCAACATCTAAAGTCAATCTGGTTAGTAACGTGTGACGCTGGTGATGCTGTTTATGGAGTTGTTTAATCATCCTCTGCTGAGATCTTGAGAGATTTAATGTCTTCTTTTATCTTGTGTTGATTTCATCTAAGGCTGTGGCTGAAGTCAGCTGTAGTTCTTGTATTTCTGCTCGTCTTGTCTCTTTTTTTCTGTTCTTCTTTCTTTCAGTGATTCAGTTTGTTAACAGCAGGTGTTCTTCATTAATGCTCAATCATCACTCAATTACTACACTAATTATCTCATTAACTTTAACACTGCTTCAGTGTTACTTTTTTAACACTCTGAGTGTGGATTATATATACACTGGGAGTGTTGATTTAACACTGGAGGTTTTACTGTGTAATAATGACTTATTTTCTCGTAATAACCCAGCCAGCAAACTTATGTGGGGCCCAGATGGGTGGCTCCTGGGTTCTCTAACTGGTCCCAGCCAGTTTTGTCCTCGGTTTCCATGAGGGCCCCACATGGGTCAGCCCAGATGAAACAATGAAATGAACACTGCTCAGTATGCATACTACAGAGTGCTAAAAATAAGACTGAAGCAGCACTGCAGTTCATTAGATAATCAAGTGATTAATCTAGTACTGATTGAGCATTAGTGACGAACACCTACTAAAGAAAAAAGAGACGAGCAGAAACACAACAACTACTATTGACTTCCAGCCACAGCCTGCAAAACAACTGAAGATAAAATACATTAAATCTCTGAAGATCTCAGCAGAGGAGGATTAAACAACTCCACAAACAGCATTACTAGCATCATTATTACTAACCAGACTGACGTTATTTCTGTCAGATTGTCTGGAGAAGCTCTTATTGAGAAATACAGAGGTTCAGATGTTGATGTTTTATTGAAAGTAAGAGTTTGGTTTGAAGTCACCATTATGGTGAATAACGCTTGCTTTAATAGAGCTCTTGACTCTTATGTTACTCTATATGCTTGTTTTCTTTGCCACAATGTGTTTAGAAAACATGTTGTTTGTAAAGACAGTTAGACTCAAAGGTTATCAGCTGATAATGGTTGTTCATTGATGGTCATATAGATTTTAACGTCTTTCTCATAGAGCTCATCACTGTTCGGAAGTGGCTTGTTATAATCAACAAATTAAGTTTTCACTTAAGTTTTTAAGTTTGTGAGGCAGGAGCTCAAAGCATCAGAGAACAAAACTGTCTGGGCCCAGTTAGATAGTCCAGGAACTACCCGTCTGGGCTCCACATAAGTGTGCTGGCTGGGAACGAGAAACTTTCTTAAAATTATGACTTATTTTTTTGTAGTAATGACTTAACATCTCAAAATAATGAGAAACTTTCTCGAAATAATATCTGCTTGTAAAGGACCAATGAAATCCCTGATATCTGACCCGGGAAAAGCTGCCGCTGCAGCAGGTTTTGTGATCAGACAGACAGTGAGGCAGCTCAGCCTAATTTATGGACTGAAAGTTTGGAGAAACAAACTACATAGGCTAGTAGTGTTATCATAAATATTTATATCTTTATACCGATACTGAAATATCTGCCACGGTTCCATCGCTCATTTCTACAGTCCCTATAGCTACAGCGGTCTGGCTCTCTCCTCTCCGACACACACTCGCCTCCTGTCACCTGTTACTCGCTTGCAATACCTGCAATCACATTCAGACCCTACCTGCAAAGCTACAGCACTGTTAACAGTTTTAGGCACTTGTGTAAAAATGCTGTCAAAAATAATGTCATAAATAGATTTTCTGTATCAATTAACTTTTATGAACTAAACTAAATCAACATTTGATGAGAGCATCGTTTGTGTTTAAAGCAGCTTTTGTCCTCGCTGCACTCGAGCAGAGTTTCTCAGGAGCTTCGCAGGAGGTTTCTTGAAGCAGAGACACAGTTCTTCTGGATTTAGTCTCAGTTTGTTCTGTTTCTTCATGTCACTCCAGACAGACTGATGATGATCAGATCACACAAATCGCACTGGATTATTACAGTTATGGCTAAATCAATGATATTTCCTCCTGACTCATGACAGCAAAAGATAGAAATGTCTTGTTTGTGCTTTGGTTCAGTGAGCATGTGTTCGCTCCAGGCCTCCAGCGTCACCGTGGCTCTCCGTCTCCTGATCTCCGTTTGGGTCTCCACCGGTGCCGCAAAAACTGGGTATACAGTGCTTTTTTAATAAAAGGTTATATACACTGTAAAAAAAAATCATAATTTTATGGAAAATAACTGTGATTTTTTTCAGGTTGTTTTCTTTTATTTTGAATTGCAGTCAAAACTCTGTAAAATTATCTCTGAATTAACTGCTTGGCTGTTATTTTAGGGATTATGACATTAATGACAAATTACACAGGGTTCCCACGGATCCTTGAAATCCGTGAAAGTTTGTGAATCTGATTAAAAATTTTCAAGGCCCTGGAAAGTTTTTGAAAATAAACAAACATGGATACAGGTCCTTGAAAATTCCATATTATTCCCTCCGGTCCACTAATGTGTTATTTCACCAACACTTTGTGCATACTAGCTTGCTTGATTTACGTTGCACATTTATGCGTTACATTAAGTGTTTCCCACGTGAGGTACTTTGTGTTGTTCATTGCCATGACGTTCACACGCGCACAAAACTACTAAGATGGTACCTCAGCGTTTCACAGACACACCGTGAAACATTGCAAAAATAGGCTGAAACGTGATGACTGGAAAATGCAAGTTTCAAGATATTTGGCTCACCAAAGAAGATTACAAAAAATGGCTTGCCAGAGATCCAAAGGATGTAATGTTGAATTGCTTTGCTTGTTAAGATAATGTAAAGCCATGAGGCAAGAAAAACTTAAAAGCATATTCATATATCTTAAAACTTCTGGTTACATGAGCCTAAGCTCTTTTCAATAAAATCCATGCAAAAGTTAATATCAGATCATTTTAGAATACAGTATGTACCAAATATTATTCAATTTTATGCAAAACAGATATACGACAAATATCAGATTTCTGTCATATGGCCAAAAATAAATGCAAAAAAAAAAATTGGCTTTTTTGCATAGTTGTGTTTGACACATGAAAACTGTAACAATGCATCTTACAAGGTGACACGATGTAACCTTTGCTCTCACTTGAAATGTGTCCCCACATTAAGTCCTTGAATTTGAGGGTATTGGACCTGGAAAGTCCTTGAAAGGTCCTTGAATTTGAAGTTAACCAAGGTGTGGGAACCCTGATTACAATAATTCACGTTTTTAATACAGAAATACTACTGTATTTTTATACAGTACATTTTCTGTTTTCTTAAATTACAAACAAATGTATGTAAAATTACAAAAATAATCTGTAATTAATAAAATAACAAAACCGTTAGATGATAAAATGGTCAAATGACTGGCAGCAACAGCTGCCAAACAAAAACCATAAAATTAAAGTAAAATATCCTTATTTAAATAATCTAACAAACACTGTTATTTTACAGGTATTTCCTGAATTTTTATGATCAAACACCTTCACTGAAAAATTAACTAATTAATTAACTAATTAATTAATTGAACGTCACATGACTGGCAGCAACAGAACATTAAACACTAACAGATCTCTCTAGATCTCAGCATCTTCACTTATTACAAACCAGTCTGACTTTATTCATTTCATACAAAACTTCTTATTGAGAATTAACAGAGGTTTAGATGTTGATGTTTTATTGAAAATAATAAAGTTTGAAATCACCATTGTGGAGATAAGCGATTGCTTTAGTTGGGCTTCAGACTCACTTTATAATATCAGCTTTTCTTTGGCTGCTGTGACTTTGCTAGCAAAAAATTACTAGTGAAAACTCTGATCATATAAATCTGGTTATTTATTGGTGACGAGTTAATAATCATATAGCAGCCTGGTCACATCATGAGTATTGTCTCAGAGTATGTTAGCATTTAATGTTTTTTATTTTTATGTTTTGTTTTTTTATACAGCGTTCTTGTGATGTTATGACAGTCAGAGATTATTTTTTATCATTATATAGAAACTGCCTTGAATAGAAGCGTTTTGATTCACAGAAACATCAAGAATCAGCACATGAATCTCAACAATGGTGACAATCAACAAAAAGCTTGTTTTGTGATGATCAGAGCTGATCTGAATATTTTGTAGATTGTTACCATTGTTGCGGTTCATATGCAAATTCTTGATGTCTGTGACTGTACGTGCTCTCATCTAAATAATTTCTTCAAAATACTTTGCAAACCTTAAAATATCAAAGCAGGGGCACATTTCAAGCAATAAAATGAAATCAATAAATTTAACATGCTCAGATATTTTTGATGAGGTTAGTAAGTTAGACCACTACACGATGAACAAGACCATCATCAGGACGTAAACCACTTCATCTGATCAGAATTTTTCTTGCAGGTTTTACTGTAACAAACGTGCTCTAGATACACACAGTTACAACAGCCAGAGAAAAACACATTGTTAGTAAGTGAAGTGTCAGAAGCCCAAATAAAGCAAACGCTTATCTCCACAATGGTGACTTCAAACTAACATCGAAACCTCTGTTAATTCTCAATAAGAAGTTTTGTATGAAATAAAGTCAGACTGGTTTGTAATAAGTGAAGATGCTGAGATCTAGAGAGATCTGTTAGTGTTTAATGTTCTTTTGGGATTTAAAGGGTTTGTGTTGTCTGTGTTTTGTGGGTCACCATTGTGTTGAAGAGTAGAGTCTGTGCTTCAGTCCAGGAGAAGACCAAGAAACAAGAAGTTATGCTGAATGTAGTTTTATTTAAAAGCAGTAACTGTGGAGTTGTTGATGTAGTGGTAGTTATTAGTTTTTGCACGTATGCTGTTGTTAGATGATGATTAACTGCAAAAAAAAGTTTCACAGAGAATGTTTCACAATTACAATCCAGACAATACCTGTAAAGTAAAAAAAAAAAATTAAGAAAAAGAATAGGATGTTGTACCTTAATTTTACAGTTTTTGTTTGGTAGCTGCTTCTGCCATTCATTGACCGTTTTTAAAAAAAAACGTTATTTAACCGTTATTTCCATTAATGGTAAACATTTGGCACCCTGTGCTGCCAAGCATTTCACTGTTTTTTTACTTTTAATTTTTTTACAGTGTATGTCGTTTGTGCAAGCAGCGTATTACGACTAGTGCTGTCAAACGATTAATCGCATCCCAAATAAAAGTTAAAAGCTCTTGTGTGTCAGCGCGGACAATAAATGCAAATGAACTATAAACTAAAAACTCATAAATGCACGAATGCAATGACTGGAGATTTTCGCTTAATAGATTACATTTTCAATTTGTTTCTCGGCAAACCCTATTATGCCTTAAGAACACTTGGAATATGGAATGAGTTGCATGGGATAATTTTTGACATTTTAATCCTTTTTGGAAAACGATTGAAAAAGTTTACAAATCATTAAATGGACAAGCATTTTTTTTATATAATGTCTTCTTTTGTTATCAGAAAAAAATAAGGTAGCATATGGCTTTAGAACAGCATCAGGTTGACTAATTATTTAGGCTACTTAAGTTGTGAAGGGGTAATAAAATAAATAATAGCTAATGAGAGAGCTAGCGAGCAAAATAAGGGTTACGCGTAAAAGAGCATTATAGTTATTTTGTTGGGGTCCCATAACTGAAATTTGCTTAGGGCCCCCAAACCACTAAGTCCGCCCCTGCGTTTGTCTGGTGTGTCGTCATCAAATGAGCTTTGACTGTCGTTACCAATGTTGCCAACTTAGCAATTTTGTTGCTAAATTTAGCAACTTTTCAGACTACCCTAGCAACGTTTTCTTCCAAAAGCACCTTGCAACAAATTTAGCAATTTTTCAAATATATTTGGCAACTTTTAGCAACTTTTGATAAGTAAATCGGACAATAAAAAGGCAAACATTTTCCATTCAAATTACACAAAAAGAGGAAACCAAAGATGCCTAGCAGTACACACATCATGTGAATTGAGTTATCTGCTATTTGCCATTGTTGAATTTAATAATAGTAATAATATAATAATTGAATAACTGTTAATTTATAATACACTTTGTTAGTAGCTTGTACCTGCTATTGTTGATCCCTTAGTACACTGTAAGAAAAATGGAAAAGATACCATATTGACCCGAATAACCCTGATTCACGAGTTCACACTTGCATATAATAAACTGAGTAAAGGTTATGCGTATTTGGCGTGCTGTCCAGGGAGAGGGCTCCGAGCTCGGTACTTACCCCCGAGCCCAGGGTACTCCCCCTGTATGGGGAGAGGGGTCCGAGCTCTGCATTTAGCCCGGACCCAGAGCGTTCCCCCCAAAGATGCAATAAGCACGGGACAGCAACCAAAGAGGCGTGTTGATACCCCCCAAAATTGGCAGAGCTTCATGTTGGTGGGGTGCTGGACGTCTGTGGGGTGCAGCACTGCTGTGGCCTTTAGAGAAGAGAGTTTAGCTACTGCGGGAGCGGACACTGCTGCGGCATCTGAAAAACAAAAGAAAGTGGCTTCTACGGAAGCGGGCACTGCTGCAACATCTGAGAAGAGAATGTGGCTTCTGCGGAAGCGAGCACTGCTGCGGCAGTGGGAAATAGAGATGAGTGGGCAGTAGAGATACAGGCTCCTGCGGGAGCAGGCACTGCTGCGGCAGTGAGAAGTAGGGTCCTGTGGGAGTGAGAACTTCCGTGGAATCTGAAAAGAGAATGTGGCTTCTATTGAGACGGGCACTGCAGCGGCAGTATGAAATGGGCAGGGCACTGCTACGGCATCTGAAAAGAGAAGGAGGCTTCTGTGGGAGCGGTCACTGCTGCGGCAGTGGAGTAATATAGAAAAGGCTCCTGCGGGAGCAATCACTGCTACGGCATCTGAAAAGAGAAGGAGGCTTCTGCAGAATAGAGTACTGCTGCGGCAGTGGAAAAATCAGATAAGTCTCCTGCAGGAGCGGGGTGTTGCTGGGATGGTTGAAGTGGAGTGAGCCACTATGGGTGGATTTCGTGGTGTTAGAGAGGATGGCTATGGCGGGTTCGAGGTTCGAGTGAACAGGGATGGACTGGTGTTGAAGGGGTCTGCTGATGAGGGTTCAGTGAGCTTCTTTGATATGGATGGGTCTTCACCACTAGTGAAGGCAGCCTCACGCTAACGTCTGCTATGGAAACTGGAGGTCACTGAAAAGGAAAAAGGGGGTTAGGAGTAACAGGAGAAAAAGACAAAAGACATGTGAGGGCCTGTGTTGCAAGCAGAGACAGCTTTGCGCTTGCTTCAGCTGCATGACACGGGGGTTTGTGGCATTCGGGGCATTCGGAGAGAAAGGCTGCAAAGCCTGTGCAGCCTGTGAAGTGTCTCGACCCGCAGTTCGAAGAATAAAAGAAAGACTTAGAGTTTTGATGCCAGAAGAAATAATAGGTTTTATTTCACAAATATAAAACCGAAGCCCTCTGCAGAAAAGCTTCTTGATCGTCCTTTAGCTCCAATATTTATACCCGTTTTTTTGGGAGGGCTTCCATACATTAAGCCCCCCTCTTATATATACAATTCTACATTTCACTTGCGTATGTAATTCTATCTCTCCTTTTTAGGAGAGAAGACCCTCTAGATTGTTATGGTTAGGGAAAAACCCTCCTCATTTGTTTCAGACGTGTCTCTGCCACGTAGACACCTTAGCACACAAGGCCTCCAAAATATATTGGGAGATTAAATAGATACATTTTTGGCAAAATTCTTCTTGATTATGTCTAAGTAATTCTGATTAATATCAATAAAAATCCTCTACATTCCTCCCTTTGAGACTTCATTAAGTCTCACAATTTGTTTATGTCTACCCAGAGTGCTACTTCATAATTCAGTCTTTTCAGCTAACACTATCTAGTGACTAAATGAGTCACACAGGTTTACCATCAACGACTAAATGATGCGGTAGCACTCTAGAGGAGAATCAGGACCAAACATCTCTCTCCTTTGTCTTAAAAGAGAGTAAAAGATCCCGTCTCCTTTCCCCCTTTATAGTAAAATACAATGTTAAAAGCATGAGCGTGCAATTGGTTCAGCGCTTGCCTGTGGTTGTCACAGTTATGTATATCAAACACATAAAAACACATTCAAAACATAATACATTGAATATTCCAAGAAACAATAGTTCGGATCCGTTGATCTTCAGCCCAGATACTTTGCGCATCGTAGAGGGCCATCCTTGGGCAGAGGTTAGGCTAGCACTTACACCCAGGATATGGCTCATCCTTACATCTCTTTTTCCTAGTCTTCAGATTTGCTGGATCCATCATCCGAAGTTTGCTCATTTAAGATCAGCTTGTTTAGCAATCCTTCATAATACTCGTCCAAGTTTCTTTCTGTGATTACTCGTTGATTGTTTGGGACTTTTATCATCTCCATTTGTTTCACAGTAGCATTGACGACCAATGTTCTTAGTATAGGTAATACACAACAAAATAATAAACCTCCTATTATTATAGCAACTCCTAAAAACATTCCTAGTTTAGCAAACCATGCTCCCCAAGCTCCCAACTTTAGATCAAACCAGTCCCACATTTTACCGTCGGTTCCGGCATTCGTTTTAAGTTCAACCCTTAAGTTTTTCAATTTGGCCATTACTTCTGTGAATGCTCCTTCTGGAGCAGTATTATTTGATATAAAAGTACAGCATTGATCCCCAAACATAACACAGACTCCTCCCTTTTCAGCTAGCAAATAGTCCAAAGCTATTCTGTTTTGCCATGTCATTCGGCTTGTTGCATCTAATTGTTCTCCTAAAAGTGATAAGGTGTCATCAGTGTAATTAATAAATCTTTGCTGGTTGTAATATATATAATTGATCCATTCTGTATTTTTATTTTGCGCAATCCAAATTCAAATCCTGATTTAACTTCATCTCTTGCCTTAAATTCATAAGGTATCCCTCTTGGTTGACCAATAGCATCTATATAAACTGCAGGGTCTTTTTCATAAGCTCTTCTCGATCTAGATTTCTCTTCTTTTGTTTCTCCTTCATCTAACGAGATGTGATTCATTTTATGTGTCAACATAACCCTAGTGCATAATCCTGACCATTTTTCTGGCAATGTTGTCAAAAGGCCATATTCTAATCCACACATCCACCATATGTCTGCTAATGGAATATCAATGTCATCAAATATAGGTGGTGGGCCCTCTTTTACCACTAAATAGTCAACTGTGCATCGCGGTATTTGCCATATTTTGCTACACTTTCCTTTGAATCTTCCTACGTTAACATTTCCCTTTTTCTCATAACATTCAAATTCCTGATCTGCCATTAATTGTATTCTTCCTTGCGGCTTTTGTATTTTTGTTTCTTATATAATAGGCCATTTACGGGTACGTTCACATTGCAATTCAGTAGCTTCTCTGTAAATCGTTGTAGATTGGAGAAACTGGCACCAATATGGGCAAAATGCCATTTTTTGGGTACAGTTTCTAAAGACATTTATCGCTTTACCTCTTTCAATAAAACATTTACCTCCCATTTTTAATACATCTAACCCCATTACGTTAGACAGTCCTGGACATGTCTTAAACCATTCATCATGAAATATTTTGCAACTAGAACTGTGTATAGGTATTGGTACAATATACAAAATCAGTCTCACTTCAAGGCAAACTATGCAGTTTTCCCATTTTCCTTTTTCTGCTGTGTAATTTACCCATTTATACCAACTATTATCTTCTGCCTTTTCCCATAATATATCTGAATTGCCTTTAATAGTGATGTTATAATTGTCATCTATGATATGTCTATTTTGTCTAGATATTTTTTCCTCCTCAACTTGTGCTTGTTCATTTTGGATTAAGTTAAAGTCACTGCTAGATTCATTTGAGGGCTGAAAAGTCAATTCTTGGGAAGTCTGGTTGCTGTTGGTTACCTCTTGTGTTTGCAACTGTAGGGAAGTCTGATTGCTCTCTATTGGTGGAACTTGGATTTGCATTTGTTGAGAAGTTTGGTTGTTTTCTATTATTGGAGCTTGGGGTTGCATTTGGAGAGAAGTCTGATTGCTTTCTATGAGTTGAGCTTGGAGTTGCATTATCAGATACATTAAGCATAAGAGGATCTCCAAACACATTGTCTGTTTCGTTCCCTTCTCTCTCCTGTTCCTCTGACAGGACGACTGGAACTCTTGTGAAACCTTTTCCGTGTTGTCTTTTGTTTGCTCTTCATCCTGTGTTTCAGGTGCCTCCTTGTCACTCTCTGCTGCATTATCTGCCTGTCTGTTTTCCTCCCTTTCTGGCTTTTTCTTGGGAACTCTCGTGCAGTGGTTTAGATGATACCAAGTTGTACTGCCCTCCACTTGCACACTGTAAAACCCAACAGTTTGGTTAACTCAAACCGTTTGAGGAAACTTATTGTCTTAAAATATTTAAGTTTTTAAATCTAACAATTATGAGTACTCTGAACTTATTTCAGTTGAGTTCACTAAAATAAGATATACATTGCAGTTAAGTAATTAAGTGATTAATTAAGTGCTGATTGAGCATTAGTGATGAACACCTGCTGTTAACAAACAGAATCACTGACAGAAAGAGAAACACAAGAACTACAACTGACTTTAGACACATGCTTAGATGAAATCAACTGAAATAAAATACATTAAATCTCAAGATCTGATTAAACAACCCCACAAACAGCATCAGCAGCTCCACTTATTAATAACCAGACTGACTTTATTTCTGTCAGACATCTACAGAAGATCTTATTGAGAATTAACTAAGGTTTAGATGTTGATTTGTTTCAACTGAAGTAACCATGTTAGAGATCAGTGTCTGCTTTAGTTGGGCTCTTGACCCTTGACTTCTGTGTTAGTAGTTTTGTTTTCTCTGGTTGTTGTAGTCACGTGTTCTTCGAACATGTTTGTTGTAACTCAAAAGCCCAGAGAAAATGATCAGTAGTTGGTTGTTATGTATTTATAATGACAATCATCTATTAGTGAACTGATCTCATAGAGATTGAACATAGACTCATCGTGTCTAATTTCTGATTGAATGAACATATTGATTATAGTAAAAGTGATTCTAAGAGCCACTGTTTCTGTGATAGTCAGTTAATATAAAGGACTTTCTAAACAGTTTGTCCACAAAAAGTTTTAATCTATGGTAATAAGACTCGCACAGACATCAAGAATCAGCTTATGAACCTCAACAATGGTGACCATATAAACGGGGTCTAATACCCCTCCAAATCGATTAATGTCCCATATTTCCTTTTCTATGAATCTTGCAATGATTTGAAAGGTAGAAGAATATAGTAGGCTTAAAACAGAAACGTCAAACAGACCAATAAAAACACGAATATGAAAGCAGATGTACAAAAAAACAAAAAAATCCCGAAAAATGTAATTATATATCTCAATTCTGGGTGTCTAGAATGAAAAGCGCTCTGAAAGCGCGTTCCCTCTGTGTTAGTCCTGCAATTACCGTAATCATAGTGATACACGCGCAACATAATTCCAATCGCGGCTGGCTTGACCGTGTTTTTCTGAACTGCGGCTGGTTTGACCGCGGTGAAAAACCGCCGTTACAAGTAATCAGCTGCTCGCGAGACTCGTTGTCAGGACAACGACCTTTGGCGAGAAGGAAGATCTCATGTGCGGGTTATTAATCTATGCGGGTGAAATATTCCATAGGCAAATATTTTTGTACGAATATTTTATAGGAAGTCTACATTACAAAGATAAATAAATACACACTTGCCAAGTCTACTGTAACACAGCACTTGCTACATGTTGCACAATACAGTATAACTGCAGTACAGGGCCTATACAAGAAGACTTTATTGGCAATGAAAAGAACCTCATTGCCATTAAAGTGAAATTACTGAACCTAATCATAGGAGCTTTATTTAAAAAATGCTCATAAAAAAAGAAATACAATTAAATAAATTTAATCAGACAGACTTAGAAGTTTTTGCATCTGAAATCGTCACCTGTATTCCAGCGTATCACTGAACTGCAGTTATATTGTATCTGTACTTCATTATACTGCAAATCTACAGTTGCACTTCATTGCACTTCAGTTTTACTGCTCTTAAACTTTAATGAACTGCAGTTATATACTTCATTATACTGCAATTGTCCAGTTGTACTTCATTATACGGCAGTTATTTTTAGTAAGGGGATCTACTGGTCTTTTACTTTGCATCCTTTCCAGAGCACTTCCTGTCTCCTCCAGCCTTTCTTCCGGCTTTCTTCCATGTCAGCCTTAGTCATATCCCAGTATAAACAGTCTTTCTCTTAAATTCCAGACTTTGGTGTTCATCTACATTTTGGACTATTTCCTTTCTATTTTTTTTTTTCTTCTTCAATTGTAATTGTTGATTGACAGCTTTACTGTTCAAGGGCTGAATTTAATCAACTCAATTCATTAGATGATTTATTGTTTTGAATGTGAAAAGGTTTTCAAGCGTACTGCAATGCAGTAAAAAGAAGGGAAAAGAGAAGAAAAGAAGACATACTGAATACAAAAGTATACTCTAAAACTGATTTCAGTGTATGTGTATTACTCAAGCAGTTAGTGACTAAATTGAGATCTGAGTTGCATATAAGTACAGACACAGTTCATGAACAAAATTTATTTGTAATTCTGTGTTTAGTGTGAGACCCTGAACCCGAGACTCCAAATACTATGAATAGATACAACTTAACACATATTTGGTGAGCTCAGACCCAGTAGATATTTTTCCTCCTTTTCATTGTTATAAATCCAACACACGGGTTACAAATGGAAGGATAGAGACAGGTCTGTAGCTATCTTAATGATGTGAGTTTTAGCAGTGGATGTGGCTGGTTTGAGATGCTGTGTGTGTGAGGTGTTGAGAACTGACTATGATTGTCCTAATTGAAGAATATGGAATGTGGCTGGCAAGTTGTGGAGGAACGGCAGGACAGAAACACAGTTATGTCATTTCTCCTTATCTCCAGTATAAATGCATTTTTGACACAGCACACATCTATGAAGCAGGACTGCAGAGCAACACGATGGTAAGCGATCAGGATGATTATTTAAAAACTCACAATTTTATCTTAGTATCTTATTTTCAGAGATGGGTAGTTACCAAGTACATTTACTCTTGTTACATTTACTTGAAAAAATTTCTACTTGGATTTAACAATGGGTACTATTATTTTAACTCGAGGGAAAAAAAAAACTGTACTTTTAGTTTGCTACATACAAGGGTATAGTTTTGGTTTGAACATTGGGGGGGTTGAAGTGGACCCCGGGTCATGCTCCCTCTTTAAGGTTTATTTATTTGTTTGTTTGCTTAAATGTTTATGTATGTTGCGATAGAGGCTATGTACACTAAGTGAAAATAGCAGTATTAGTGATATGCTATTTACACAGTGCAAACAGCTTTAGATTCTATTTATTCTATGTTAAAATAGCAGGATCCTGCTAATTACTTATTGCAAATATTGAATAAAAGGGTATGATTAATTGTGGCGAAAAACATTATTAGAGAAAAACTACTTATTGCAAATAGTGGCAATTATCTGCACCTCTGCGTTGTAATACATTATAAAATAGTATGCAATACCTTATTGAGTGTAATTTTTTAAGTTTATTTCAAATTATTAAACTCTCCCTACACCTACCCTAATCCTACCCGATACTTTATGTTCAACTTTTTGATTATTTCCTTAATTTTTATTAAAAAATAAATGCTTTTCTGATGTGATGTGATTTGAAATTTAAAAACGGAGAAAAAAAGTTAGCCAAAAGGCAGATTCTAACCCTGGTCAATCGTGTCAAAAGAACGGTAGCACACGCTTTACCATCTACACCACTGAATCTGACCCGTCTTTTGCAAATTTGACTATCCTAATCATACGTTTGTGGGTGCAGTTGGTGTAAATGGCCTCTTCCAACAACATGGCTATTTGCACTTAAATAGACACTCCGATTTTTTTTAATTTTTTTAATATTCCCAACAATTAAACAGTTGCCCACAGAAAAAAAACAGGGGGTGCTGCAGCACCCTCAGCACCCCCACTTCCCGCGCCCCTGGTTGTAATATAAATCTAGAGGGAAAAATCAATTCCCTTAACAGATTATCTATTATAAATTCTACAAGTTAGACAAAATTTACCACAATAAATAAGCCTACAGTAAAACATGATAAATTATAGTAAAGGTGGTCATGAGTAGTTTAAAAAATATTTTTATATTATGTTAGTGCTGGTGCAAGATTGTTTTCTCCTCTTTTCATCAGTCTTTTTAGTTTGTGCCTTTTTTTAGATAATGTTCGACTTTCTCCATAGCATTTTAAAGTGGCAGTTTCTCAATAGAATTCAAATAGATCGCATATTTTCAGTTTCACTATAGGAATGGCTCGCGCAAATCTTCTCACTTCTCGAGCACGCTGCTGAATGCTCAGAGAGAATAGGGTGATTCCACAGACTGGGAAGAAAATTGCAAAGTGGAAATAGCATCCGTTTCGTGGAATGACTCATAGGAAAGTCCGATAGTTCACTTGCCTTTGTTCGGCAAAATATAATTTTTTTGTTGTTGTTGTTGTTGTTTTGTCTGGTGCGGTTCACTTTCACACTGCCCTTTTTGCCAGTGAACCAGAAATTGTAAACACAACCACACATACAGTATGTGATAAGATCATCTGTTCATTGGACAGAAATTCTCAAGCAGGCAAAAACAGGAAGTGCAAAAACAGGCTAATCATGGAGATCTTTCGTAGTGCTATTTTTATTCTTTTACTGATTTGCTGTCATGAGATAAAAATGCAATATGAAGAAACTTATAAGCATCATATATGAGACAATGTCATACAATGTTGTAATTACGACTTGCCAAAAATAAAATCTATAGATATGAAATACTCAAAGCATATCAAAATGTTAGTTTAAACATTTAACCTAGATAAATGTGCGCTAGGCGCATATCCAAACGTTTGTGCGGAGAGTGGAAGCTGAAGCGCGCTTCAGAACATCATACAAATACACTCAAAAAAATGATTCGGTCTAAATTTACATTTTATGTAATTCAATTGCATAACAATTTTCCATCCATTTAGATTACATAGTTTTAACATAAACAAATCAATAAACTTAATGTGAGTCATGCATCAGTCATACGTGAATGAAACAGGTAAGATTTATGTAATAATTCACAGCAAAGTCCCCACACTGCTCAGTGTTCAGGTGTTTCCACACTACAGAGTGTTCAAGTAACATTGAAGCAGTGCTGGAGTTAAGGAGATAATTATGTGATGATTGATCATTAATGATGAACACCTGCTGTTATCAAGAAGAATCACCGAAGGAAAGAGAAACACAAGAACTACAACTGACTTCAGCCACAGCTGAAGATGAAATCAACTGAAAAAAAAGAAGACATTAAATCTCTCAAGATCTGATTAAACAGCATCAGACTGACCAGATTGACTTTATTTCTTTCAGACTTCTAGAGAAGCTCTTATTGAGAATTAACTGAGGTTTAGATGCTTTATTGTTTTGTTTGAAATCACCATCAAAGAGACCAGTGTTTCCTTTTGTTGAGCTCTTGACCCTTGACATTTTGGTGTTAATATTGCACTGGTTGCTTTAATTGTGTGATTGCATTATTAAGTTTATTGATTTGTTTATGTTAAAACTATGTAATCTAAATGGATGGAAAATTGTTATGCAATTGAATTACATAAAATGTAAATTTAGACCAAATAATTTTTTTGAGTGTACTTGTGGAATTGTTCACAGACAGCACACACAGTGTTCAGCTAATAAACATCCCCATCGCAGGCCGACAGAATTTGCATTTTTAATTGTGCGGGAGCGGCGCGTGAATCACCCATTCTCTTTATTTATCTGATCTCCTTCAAATTCCTTCACGTTCTCTATAAGGCTATGTTTCACTTGGGTAAAGTTGGTTTTATATTCGCACATTCACAACATTCACACATTTCCGCGTTCAATAACTTTCTAATTATACGTGCAATAAAGTTATTTTTTGCAAATTCTAATCAGCGACATCATTGTCAACCTACTACATTTTTTTCAATATCGATCAAAATGGGCAAGTATTGTTTTAATGTCATATGTTTTTAATGTCGCATACTTGCGAATGTCCAATGTAGTGTGCTTAACAAAGTAATTGAATGCAATAGTCAGAATGTGCGAATATAAAACCAACTTTACCCAAGTCTATGTTTACACTAGTGCGTTTCTTTTTAAAATGAAAACGCACTTAACAGGGCCTTAGTGATTTGATTGTAAGATTTGATTGTATTTTATTGATAAGATGTCCTTGATTGCTGTGAAAGGCCCCTACCTAGGCTATTATTAGTTGTAGGCGTACAGCAGTAGTATTCATTGTGCTTTTGTTTCTTTAGCATCTCTTAAGAGTATTGCTCTCGGTGGGTGTTCACACGGATCCGGTCCTCGGACTGAAGCTGCTGTATAAAAGGTGTCTGCCAGGAACCCGCTCCGTCCAGAAGAAGTGTGTCCCGGCTCACGGAGTCCAAGCTTCAGGTAACCAGCCTCCTATACCTGCCGAGATCAGAAAATTAGTTACTAAAACATTATATTGAGCTAAATATGATGTATTATATTCAGTGGAGGTAATGAATACCTGCAATCATGCGCCGACATTCAGACCTACAAAGCTACAGTACTGTTAAAAGTTTTAGGCACTTGTGTTAAAATGACGGGATGATGAGCAGATCAGATCTCTGTGTGGAGCACAAACATCTCACTGGATTATTACAGTTATGGCTAAATCAATGATATTTCCTCCTGACACACGACAGCAAAAGATAGAAATAACTGTCTTGTTTGTGCTTAGGTTCGCTCCAGGCCTCTAGCATCACCGTGGGTCTCCGTCTCCTGATCTCCATTTGGGTCTCCACCGGTGCCGCAGAAACTGGGTATACAGTGCATAGGGCGCCGTTTTGCTGAAATTATTCTGTGAAAATCTTTTTTTTTAAATGTTATAAATAATAAAAAGCTTAGTTGTTAAAGTTAATGTAATGAAAAATTTTTATTTAATGGTTTTTAGCATTTTTAATAAGTTCAAAAAATTATTTATTATAAACTGTATATCAACTACTCACCATTCAATATTCACAGTCACGTGACCAAAATGAGAGGCGGGAGAAGTTCAAAGGAGAGGAAAATCAAAAACTGAGGAATGAGCAACACATAAGTAATGAACTAAAAGAAACTGGTGAGCTTACCCTATTTTTATTTTTATAGTCATGATGTCATTCAACATTTAACGTTGTTGCCTAAGAGGGTATCTTTTCTGAGTATCTCTATTGCTCAAAATAAATTAATGAATAAAATCATGACATGTTTGTGAATGGGTGTTTGATTTACATTTGAGAGGAACTGAGAAGATTATTAATAAGTATATAGGCTAAATTAGCCACCTTTCACCGAAAATTGCTGTTTTGAATTCAAAATATGGGTCATTTGTGTGAAGTAGATATGAGACACTAGGGTAAATATGGTAAATGAGACGGTGATCCTCTGGTGCTATCTAGTGGTCACACTGAGAATATCATGATATTCATTTTAATATTTGTATTTCTTCCAGGTGGCAGAAATCAGAACTCTTTCACCGCCAAAGAAAAGTTTATGAGAAAAGTTGTCAGCCAACGCCAGCATTTTTATGATTTTCACTAAAATGTCATGACCTCCAGAATATTTTGTTGTATGAATATCTGAATATGCAATACATCAAAATAAATGACAGACCCTCTATTTTTAAACAAAAAAAAAAAAGAAATCTGTTTTATTCCAGGTTCAAGCATTCTTTTTTTATCAACACTTGAATATAGGCAGGTTTCATGAAAAAAAGCAACATTTTGAGCAAAAAGCTGAGAAAATCACATTTTTGTCAAATACTGCATCTGGGGGCGTATTACAGAAAGATCCTAGCTTTAAAATCGTATCTTATCTGTTTGGTAATCATGGTGATTTCAGTTAGGACCACATTTAGGACAAAAGCTATTACAGAACAGCATTTTATCTTATCTTAATTACAGATAGGAAGGGGGTCTTACAACTTGACAAAAGATCCTAAAAACTCTTAACTTCAGGGCGACCCCACCGCTGTCCTAACTTCATAATTATCTGAAAGCTAAAGGAAAAACCGCTTCAGTTACACACTTTCATTAGATCGTGTAGGACAATGACATTAAATCTGTTAATAATTTAAAATGAAGAACGGATATGTTTAGGTGAAGACTCTTGGAGGACCCTGAAGATGTTACATTTTGATGACAAAACACTTATAAGTATGATATGCACGTGTTTGGCGGGCTTATAATACCACGTACATATGATACCAGGGTTTCCACTGGGTCTTAAAAAGTCTTACATTGTACAAGAAAGTCTTAATTATGATTTCAAGAGGTCTTAAATTTGGAGATCAGAATTGCGATTTGGCTGAATTTGAAGATTAAACTTCAAAAGGCTACAATTTCATGAAATAAACACGAGCGCTGCACGTTCAGAGTCCGGTGCTGCACTGCTTTGTGTTCTGCCGTTACCGGGAAACCGTTATATTTCCGCCGAACGCGACACCTGCTGGCAAGAATGAATCAGTTAACATCGGTTATAGTGCTCGTACTAGTGCCTTCTTTCACTGCACGATTCTATTAAAATGCATTTAGAATGATCACATAATTTAAGATATGTGTGCAGAAAATGTATAGCCTATATTTATATCATAGTTAATATCACACGAAGAGTGCTGTTTTTTCTCCAAAAGTCAGCATGATTACAAATGTGATCTTGTTTATTGTACTGTTGCATAAAATCAATAAGTTAATATTAAGAGACTTACATTTTAGACACCATATTTCCTGTTTTTGTGCTATTTCGACAACAAAAATCATTGCAACCAGCTGCAGCACTGTTTTGCGTCTCTGAGCGTCCTGAATGAATCAACCGTTTAAATGATTCGGTTCAATCGCAATGACTCACTTATTAACAGTGACTTACTGCCACCTACTGGCCGTTTTAATTTCACATTTAAAGTTTCAAAGTTTAAAATTTCATTTTTTAAAAATAGTTTCAAACATCAGTTTTCAACGGTTTATGTGTCAAATATCAAAACATTATTTATGCATTTGTAACTGTGCAGGTTAGCATTCTGTGTCCCTCTGAGCTGCATTAAACTGTGTGTAAATACATCTAAATGCCTCTTCAGATGCTTTGCAAAGATACATTTTGTTAATATTGATTTCATTTGCTTGGTAACAGCCCAAATGCAAGAATGTGACTCAAAAGATGATGCAGACTTTTAGAAAAAAATGGCTTAAAGGTAAAAAATACCCATAAAACTTATTGCAAAAGATTAATTTCTACCACTGCTGTGAACTGAGCAGACAGAATATGAAGAATATAAAAAAATACAAATAAAATTCAGGAGTCAGCTGTCCACGGTAATCTTTAAGATACCAGCACAATAACACACTCAGCAAAATATCGTCTAATTATCATCGCTAAAATCCTATAAAAAATCAAGATATAATACTTTGTCAATATCGCACACCCCTAATTCATGTTATTTTATTTATATAATAATTTTATTGATAATAATTGTTTAAATCAATATTATAATTAATACTTTTAACTTATCCATTTTCTTAAAAATGGTTTAAAGCCTCAAATGTAAAATTGATCATTTTATAAAAGTTTTTGTGAAAACTTGTATCTGAATTGTAAATTATGCTTTTTACTGTCATTTTACAGTTTAATATGGTACTATAGACATTGCCTTACCCCGCTCATACGGTATTAATTTTATTTGTGCAGGTCTGAAAAAGTCTTAAATTTGAGCTTAAAAATCCTGCAGAAACCCTGGATACGAAACTTATTGGCGTGCATATGATAAGCATCTACCCCACAACCCTAATCCTACCCATTTAGGGTGACCAGACGTCCCATTTTTCCCGGGACAGTCCCGTATTTCAGCTCTATTTTTAGTGTCCCGACTTATTTTGAAAAAATCATGATTTCTTTAGTAGAAGTGTTCTGTCACGCGAGAACAGCCTAATCAAAGGTAGCCAAGCTCCTCACAGAACAAAATTACCATCCAATCACAATTCGTTATCAATTAACTTGCAGTATTACGTTCATTCGGTCTTAAAGGGACAGCAGCCTAATTAAATACCTGTCTGTCTCATTAATGTTAATCAAACAACAAAAGATTAAATAAAGGTTAAATGAATGTATACATTACAAAAATATTATGTATTATATTATCTAATATAATGTATTAGAAAAACGAGTTTATTTAATTTGTATCTATTGTATTTGTCTTATGGTTCGTAATTTGCTTCATTTTTTATATAAAAAATAACTATGTAAGTGTGTGTGTATGTGTGTGTATATATATATATATATGCCCACACACACACACACACACACACAATTTAGATATCATGAAATAAAATTTCTCATATCGTGGTAAGCGTTCTTTAAAGTCTTTATTCTGTTCTGTTTAGGCTCCATTTTCAAGAGTAAATTCAATATAAGTACTCAATTTAAGCTTGTACTATTTAAAGTTTGAACTTTAAGTATATTTTACTTGGAATTTTTGTTATTTTTACGAAGATTGTTGAAGTAAATATCAAAGTCATGATCCTGTTGTTCCCATCATGCACTCAAAAATGTAGCTGTAGGCCTCTTGGCAGCCTCCGTGACCAGTTTTCTTCTCATCTTTCCATCAATTTTGGAGGGACGTCCAGTGCTTGGTAATATCACTGTTGCACCATATTTTCTCCACTTGATGATGACCGTCTTCACTGTGTTCTATGGTATATCTAATGCCTTGGAAATCCTTTAGTACCCTTCTCCTGACTGATATCTTTTAACAATGAGATCTCTCTGATGCTTTGGAAGCTCTCTGTGGTCCATGGGTTTTTCTGTAAGATGTCACTAAGAAAATGTCAGGAAAAGCTACTAGAACAGCTGAACTTTATTTGGGTTTAATGAGAGGCACTTTAAATGATGGCAGGTGTGCACTGACTCCTAATTAACATGAGCTTGACTGTGATCGCTTAATTCTGAACACAGCCACATCCTTCGTTATAAGAGGGTGTGCACACTTATGCAACCACATTATTTTAGTTTTTTATTTTTACTCCACCTTTCCTAAAAGATTTGTTTGTTTTTTTTATTTAGTTGTACAGGTTATAGTTTACATTAAAGGTGGAATACACTTCACCACAACAGTAACCCCCAAAAACACATACCGGAAACTCTTTTAAGTACAAACATAAAAGAGCATAAAATAACATTTTATTTGAATATTTACTCTCCTTATCCAGCCCCATGCAAAGCATGATGGGAAGTGGAAATCTTGTTCCTAGATCATTTATGTATCTTAACTCAAATGGATTAAGTAAGGTGGTTGAAAATAATTGTGTTAGGTTAACTTGATTTAAGTAAACTGAACAAGCACCAAATGCTATTTTGACCTACATTTAGTTGAACCAAAGCATAACTGTTTCAAGTCAGTTTACCACAATGCAACTGTGTTTGAACGAGAAATCTAATACAATGGTGTTAAATTAAAATGAATTGTTTAAATAAACAGCATCATAAAATACTTTTTTTGAGTGCACTTGGGAATGATTTTTTTAATTTATTTTTTTGCTATGTTGTTTGAATAAAGTTTACAAACCGTGACTGAGTGAAATGTACTTGAGTATTGCAGGGTAAACTTAAAATATTTAAGTAGAAATTACTCATCAAACCACAACTGGCCACGTTAAATTTACTTATCTACTTTGCTAATTTTACATAACTTAGATAAGTAGATTTGACTTAATTACATACTTAAATTTTATGGAAGTAATTTAATTCCTAAAAGATTTGCATGTGAAAGGTAAGAGTTGTGCAAGGGTTCATAAGACTGCAAATGTAAATTAAATCTGCATGCCCAAGAAAAGATTTGTAAAGGCTCAAATCAAGATTCAAGCGCAAGAAAAAAAGATTAGCAGCATTTGACTTTTTCTGCAAGTGTAATTCATGTATTGTGGAACTGCAGCTTCATGCTAAAGCAAAATAAATATGATCTGTATTCCTCCGCTTTCCATTTCTCCGCGCTTACACTTTTGGCATGTTCTTTTCACCAAAATACGGTCAAAAGCACTGCAAGCTTGTGAACACTGATTTGCAAGCGAAAACAACAGTTTAAAGAACTGAAAAACGGATTGACTGCGTAGAACCAATCTGTACGTGTAAAAAAAACAAACTGTCAAATGTCTAAACGACTTGTTGTGTATGTAGCACAAAAAGTTCCCAAAATAATCCGATATGTACTAACAGCTCTGTCTTTCTGTCTGTCACTCGCTGAGTTTTGCAAGCATGAGGGGGCGGGTCCACCACCTTTTGTAGCCAATCAAATGAGACTCTCGCTGACTCTCCATTTACTCTTATCTGATTGGTTCAATAAACATATCATTAGCCAAGACATTTTCCTTCATTTAGTTCAGGAACATTCTCACTGCCGGAATGGTACTTTTAATGTACACATACAGTAAAAAAAAAAAATTAAAAATAAATAAATGCCAACTTAATTAAAACATGATATTTTATAAATTGTGTGTGCTTCTCATGCAGATTATCTTGTGTCCCAAAAGGTGTTAACTCGATCAATACAAATTCCAATTGTTGGTTCCTGTCTCCATTTCGGGGGATGTTTGTCTTGGGCTGAGTACTTAAGGAAATTTTGCAAGATCAGGGCAATTGACCATATGCACGATTACTTCCTGGTTTTAGATAAGCCAGCTCAGTCATTTCCGGTCAACTGTACTGTGCCGAAAGAGGAACGTCCTTTGCTCGGTTTCTCTACATAATCCATTAACAATTTGGAGAACATTTTTATTTGTCTAAGAGGACCAAATATCCACATATACTGTTTCAGGAATGACAAAAGCGAATGTTAAATTTACGCGAGTGAATTCGTTAAATCATGCGGCGAGTCATTGCTATGATTGACAGCAGCAACGGAATGAATCACCTGACGAGCCGATGTCAAAATAGAGCTGTGCATTAAGTGATTCAGACTAAATTCAGACTAACAAAACTACAGCAGCAAGGCTGTGTTGGATAAAACTTTAAAAAATGTAGTTATTAAATTAAATCTAATCATTTCAAAATATTGAATGCATTATTGAACACCAATTTATTTATTTTGTATTTAGGTATTTAAATAATTCAGGATTATAGGCTGTCCTCTGGCCTTATTTCTTTAAATGACAAGTGACTTTGTGACTTCCTGCACTTGCTATAGGCTACTTTATACTTCAGTGCGATAAAGTACTAAATTTGTTGTAATATTTATTTTATAATAAATCAGAAGACGTGAAAAAAACTAGGCAGTTGAAACGGCAGCTGCAGCTAATGATTGATCCTATTCTGCCATCTCCGGGTTATAACGATAATTTCATTTTCTTCTTAAAAAGTCTTTATTTTTCGCCGAGACACGTTATTGGCACAATTCTTCATGTCGTCTTCATGAATGAAAAGTGAACCTTTAATAATGGGAATTTTACCACACAGAGTTGAGAAATAATAAAAGCTTTAAAATTTTATAAGATTTTAAAAATGTGTTCATGGCTATGAAGGTGAGATATTGATTATCAAGAACACCATTAAGACGTCGTTTAAGAGATTAGCCTAACTGATTAAACAGTTACGATAGTGTTTATTTGTCAGCATGTACAAATGTACAGTTAAGCATCTGGGTACTTTCCTGGGATTACAAGACTCTGCATATAAAATTATATGTTCCTTAATAACATGAAACTGTTAATGCCGCTGTCATTATTTACGGTGTTGCAATTATTTTTTTTCTCAGTTTCTGATAAGAATGAGGCAGGAGAGGTTTCTGTGAGAGTCTCTACCTATATATAGCACATATAAAATGAGCTTCACCGGAAGATTGCGAGCTGGCTTATCTTTATCCGGAAGTTCTAAAAAGCGCTTCGTGCATATGGTCAATTCTGCAGCCAGAATGAGCCCATATATGAAGTGGGTCCACTATGGGCTATTATTTTCTCAAGTAGATTAAGTGAAGGCGTATGTTACCGCAAATCTGCATCCAGGGTTAGTACAGACTAGATCTCAGGTTAGATGGAGCACGGAGCACATCAGGTGAGATTATAGATTCCTGACTAACTGCTTGACTTTAGTTAAGTTGTTATGCAGTTACATTAACTATGGGGGGCTAGACAAAATACTATTGAAATATTTCATAGTACTACACTGTAAAAAATTGCTGTAAAATTTACAGTAAGTTACTGGCAATTTTGGTTGCCAGTAAGACTGTAAATTTACAAGAGTACTGTAAATCAATAATTACAATTGTAGTGTAAAAATACAGCAAACTCTTGCATGCTGTAAAATTGTTATGATGGTGTGTAAACATTTGGTAAACTTATTTCATTTGATTCTACTAAGAAGGAACATTTCTTGATATAAAACTGCAAACACTTAATTTATAATAGTAAAGTTACTAAAAACATGACTTTAACTCAAACCGTTGCAGTTTATCATCAGCTATAGCACACATGCATGTGGTAAAGCACTTAACAAAGAGATCATCACTGTATCAGCAACTCTACAGTTACTGTCTTTAAATAAAGCAGCAGAACATCAGTGTTTGTGGCTCATCATTGACTGAAGCACAGGCTCTACTCTCCACCACAATGGTGACCCACAAAACTAAATTAAACTAACAGATCTCTCTTGTGCAAAATAATACAGTTCAGTTAAATATTTACTCTCCTTATAGATAACACCTGCTGTTAACAAGCAGAATCACTGAATGAAAGAGAAACAAGAACTACAACTGACTTCAGCCACAGCCTTAGATGAACTCAACTGAAATACAAGACATCATTAAATCTCTCAAGATCTGATTAAACAACTCCACAAACAGCATTACCAGCTTCACACATTACAATTTGACTTTATTTCTGTCATATGTCTATAAAAATTATTTGAGAATTAACAGAAGTTTAGTTGTTTTATTGAAAACGTTTAGTTTGACCTCACCATTGTGGCGGTCAGGGTTTGCTTTAGTTGGGCTCTTGACCATCAAACTTTAATCTTAGCTTTTTTCTGGCTGCTGTAACTGTGTTTGTAAAGCACATTTGTTATAGCATGAGAAGCCAGGAAAATGTGTGATTACGTGCTTGTGATTGACTATTGATAATGATGTAATCAGTATCTAGTGGCTTGATTCACTGATCTCATTCAGAGGCTGATCTTTAAAGACATGGTGTGGATTTTTTCAGTTGTTAGTTTGGTGTTGTTTACAGCTGCTATATGACCCTGAATGAGATGGCAAACTGCTACTGAAAAATGTCTTATACACAAAACTTTTAGTACTACGGCAGCAATTAAACACACACAGACATCAAGAATCAGTGTATGAATCTCAACAACAGTGACGATCAAAAGCTTAATGCTGCAATGCATGCTGGGTACCAGCACAGTACAAAAGTCACCCATGAATCCCAGCATGCATTGCGGCATGAATAAATTATGCCGCTGAATTGTCCACTTATTGTCTTTAATTCTTACTATGTGCTTTTATTTTTTATTTTTTTTGTGTTGAGTTTTAGTAGCATGTTTTGTGATGTTCAGAGTTGATCTGTTTATTTATTTTGTTGATTGTCACCATTGTTGAGATTCATACACTGATTCTTGATGACTGTGTTTGTCTAGTTGCTGCCGTAGCACTAAAAGTTTTGTGCATAAGACATTTTTAGTAGCAGTTTGTCTCACTCAGGGTCATTTAGCAGCTGTAAACAACACCAAACTAACAACTGAAAAATCCACACCATGTCTTTAAAGATCAGCCTCTGAATGAGATCCACTAGATAATGATTACATCATTATCAATCATCAAAAGCACGTAATCACACATTTTTCTGGGTTTTCATGCTATAACAAATGTGTTTAACAAACAAAGTTACAGCAGCCAGAAAAAAGCTAAGATTAAAGTTTGATGGTCAAGAGCTCAACTAAAGCAAACCCTGACTGCCACAATGGTGAGGTCAAACTAAACGTTTTCAATAAAACAACTAAACTTCTGTTAATTCTCAAATGATTTTCATAGACATATGACAGAAATAAAGTCACATTGTAATGTGTGAAGCTGGTAATGCTGTTTGTGGTGTTGTTTAATCAGATCTTGAGAGATTTAATGATCTCTTGTATTTCAGCTGAGTTCATCTAAGGCTGTGGCTGAAGTCAGTTGTAGTTCTTGTTTCTCTTTCATTCAGTGATTCTGCTTGTTAACAGCAGGTGTTATCTATAAGGAGAGTAAATATTTAACTGAACTGTATTAATTTGCACAAGAGAGATCTGTTAGTTTAATGTAGTTTTGTGGATCACCATTGTGCTGGAGAGTAGAGGCTGTGCTTCAGTCAATGATGAGCCACAAACACTGATGTTCTGCTGCTTTATTTAAAGACAGTAACTGTAGAGTTGCTGATACAGTGATGATCTCTTTGTTAAGTGCTTTACCACATGCATGTGTGCTATAGCTGATGATAAACTGCAATGATTTGAGTTAAAGTCATGTTTTTAGTAACTTTGCTATTACAAATTAAGTGTTTGCAGTTTTATATTAACAAATGTTCCTTCTCAGTAGAATCAAATGAAATAAGTTTACCAAATGTTTACACACCATCATAACAATTTTACAGCATGCAAGAGTTTGCTGTATTTTTACAGTACAATTGTAATTATTGATTTACAGTACTCTTGTAAATGTACAGTCTTACTGGCAACCAAAATTGCCAGTAAGTTACTGTAAATTTTACAGCAATTTTTTACAGTGTACCCTTACCAAAAAGTAGCATATACTTCAAGTTTATTTTTACTTAAGTAAAGTTCAAGTATACTTTTAAGTATACTTTAAGTATAACAGTAGTAAACTTTGAGTACACAACTAGTTTACAACAATGTTTTTAGCTTGTACTACAATTATACTAAAAGTGAACTTATAGGTATACTGATAGTTTACTAATTAAATACTTGTAGTAGCATTTTTAGTACACTTTGAAGTATAGTCTCAGTAAACTACTAGTTTAGTAGTTTTATTCTGCAAGTATACTCGTAATTTTTTTTAAAGTGAACTTTACATCATACTTTAAGTATACTACTATGTCCCTATTTAGGTATTAATTTGTATATATTTCGTTATATGAATATCTGAACATACAAAACATCAAAAGAAAGAACAGAGCATCTGCTTGTAAACAAAAACATTTTATTCTAGCTTCGTGCATTCTTTTTTTAAACACTTGAATGTGGGTAAGTTTCATAAATAAAAAATAAATAACATTTTGAACAAAAAGCTGAAAGAAGAATATGAATTGGATTAAGAATGATAATCAAAACTTCGATCAACACCGCAAAGCCTGACAGTCGCTATTACCTTTTCATTGGTGACATTTTATTCCATAATGTTTTATGTCTGATGATCGTGTTAGATTACACGTGGAAGTATCTGTTATTATTATTATCTGCTATTATTAATTCAATAATATATTCAATATATATATATATATACAGTGGGGCAAAAAAGTATTTAGTCAGCCACCAATTGTGCAAGTTCTCCCACTTAAAAAGATGAGAGAGGCCTGTAATTTTCATCATAGGTATACCTCAACTATGAGAGACAAAATGAGAAAAAAATATCCAGAAAATCACATTGTAGGATTTTTAAAGAATTTATTTGCAAATTATGGTGGAAAATAAGTATTTGGTCAATAAGAAAATTTCATCTCAATACTTTGTTATTAGATTAGATTAGATTCAACTTTATTGTCATTACACAAGTACAGGTACAGGGCAACGATATGCAGTTTAGGTCTAACCAGAAGTGCAATAGCAGCAAGTGCAGGATATACAATGGTTGAATAAGTGCAGGACAAGGATATGTACTGAATATATGTATAAATATATATAGAAAGATGGTTATTACTATAAACAGAATTTACAGGTGATATGTACTATCAATATAATATATATACAGATGGCTATTACTATAAACAAGGTGTAAAAGTGCAGTGGAAGTGATTGCATATTACAATTAGACATACGGTGCAAAATGTTAATGTAAACATTGATAATGTAAACAACAGTCGGCAGTGCAAATGAGCATAATCCAATTTAGGTATGGTAGTGTAAGATACAAAAGTAAACAGTTGTTACTGTAATAAAAATTTACATTCAGTAGTGCAAATAAGGCAGATGTGAGGTAGGAGAGAAGAGTTAATAATATATGAGGAAGTGGATCAACGGGGGTTAGAGTTCAGTAAAGAGACAGCTCTGGGGAAGAAACTGTTCTTTAGTCTGCTGGTCCTGGTCCGGAGGCACCTGAAACGCCTGCCGGAGGGCAGGAGAGAAAACAGTCTGTGGGCTGGGTGAGAGGAGTCCTTAAGGATGCTGCGAGCTCGATGCAGACAGCGTTTCCTCTGGATGTGTTCGATGGCAGGTAGTGGAGTCCCTGTGATGCGCTGGGCAGTTTTCACCACCCGCTGCAGTGCCTTGCGCTCCGCAACAGAGCAGCTCCCATACCATACTGTGACACAGTTGGTCAGGATGCTTTCTATTGCGCAGCGATAGAAGTTCACCAGTATAGCAGAGGAGAGCTGATTCTTCCTCACTGTCCTCAGAAAGAAGAGGCGCTGGTGAGCCTTCTTGACCAGGCTGGAGGTGTTGGTTTTCCACAACATGTCCGCCGAGATGTGGATCCCCAGGAACTTGAAACTGGAGACACGCTCAACAGCCATTCCATTGATGTGGATGGTGTCGTGTGTGCCTCTTGACTCCTTCCTGAAGTCCACGATGAGCTCCTTCGTTTTGGTGGTGTTGAGGAGCAGGTTATTTTCAGTGCACCATGTGGCCAGGTGCTGGATCTCCTCCCTATAGGCAGTCTCATCGTTGTTACTGATGAGGCCAATCACCGTGGTGTCGTCTGCAAACTTGACGATGGAATTAGATCCATACACAGGCTTGCAGTCGGAGGTGAAGAGGGAGTAGAGAAACGGGCTTAGCACACAGCCCTGTGGTACACCAGTGTTAAGTGTGATGGATGTGGAGCAGGTGAATCCTGATCGAACATTCTGGGGTCTGTTGGTCAGGAAGTCCAAAATCCAGTTGCACATTAAGGTATTGATGCCCAGGTCTCCAAGTTTGGCTATTAACTTGGTTGGGATGACAGTGTTGAATGCTGAGCTGAAGTCAACAAACAGCATACGTGCATAAGTGTTCTTATTGTCCAGGTGAGTGAGCACAGAGTGCAGTGCCATGGAAACTGCATCCTCTGTGCTCCTATTGCTACGGTAGGCAAACTGGTGTGAGTCCAATGTGGATGGTAGAGAGTCTTTTAGGTGTTCCAGGACCAGCCGCTCAAAGCACTTCATGACGATGGGTGTGAGTGCTACAGGGCGGTAGTCATTAGGGCATCTCGGGCTAGAGTGTTTTGGCATTTTGTTCTTTGGATGCAACTCAGCATTCTTTCTCCTCCAAACACGACAAGTTGAGTTTTTACCAAAAAGTTCTATTTTGGTTTCATCTGACCATATGACATTCTCCCAATCCTCTTCTGGATCATCCAAATGCTCTCCAGCAAACTTCAGATGGGCCGGACATGTACTGGCTTAAGCAGGGGGACACGTCTGGCACTGCAGGATTTGAGTCCTGGCGGCGCAGTGTGTTACTGATGGTAGCCTTTGTTACTTTGGTCCCAGCTCTCTGCAGGTCATTCACTAGGTCCCCGTGTGGTTCTGGGATTTTTGCTCACAGTTCTTGTGATCATTTTGACCCCACGGGTGAGATCTTGCGTGGAGCCCCAGATGGAGGGAGATTATCAGTGGTCTTGTATGTCTTCCATTTTCTAATAATTGCTCCCACAGTTGATTTCTTCACACCAAGCTGCTTACCTATTGCAGATTCAGTCTTCTCAGCCTGGTGCAGGTCTACAATTGTGTTTCTGGTGTCCTTTGACAGCTCTTTGGTCTTGGCCATGGTGGAGTTTGGAGTTGGACTGTTTGAGGTTGTGGACAGGTGTCTTTTATACTGATAACGAGTTCAAACAGATGCCATTAATACAGGTAACGAGTGGAGGACAGAGGAGCCTCTTAAAGAAGAAGTTACAGGTCTGTGAGAGCCAGAAATCTTGCTTGTTTGTAGGTGACCAAATACTTATTTTACCGAGGAATTTAACAATTAATTCTTTAAAAATCCTACAATGTGATTTTCTGGATTTTTTTTTCTCATTTTGTCTCTCATAGTTGAGGGATACCTATGATGAAAATTACAGGCCTCTCTCATCTTTTTAAGTGGGAGAACTTGCACAATTGGTGGCTGACTAAATACTTTTTTGCCCCACTGCATATATATATATATATATACATAGAATATATTATTGAATTAATATTACAATTAATTTGCTCCGCAATAATTTAATAGTCTGTCCTTACTGTGATAAGGGATCAAGATCATCTACAATATTCCAATATTCTGTGTTCTATAAGTCAAAGACATTATTTATATTATCAGTAGATAACACAGATGTTTACTTGCACATGCGCTACAAATCATCTCTGTGCTGCTTGCCCTGAAATACCTCTTTTGTACAATATCATGTACAGTATTTATGTAAAAATGCTTGTATAGTTTGTCTTAAAATTGTGTATATAGTCAAATATTTATATAGTTAGATTACTGCTCTCAGTAAGTTATGTATAGGCTCATAATCATTTCATACTTCTATTGTTGTATGTTTATATTTATGTTTAATTATGTACAGTAGCACCATTTTGTTGCACTATATGTCCACGCATGTAACGGAATGACAATAAACATGACTTGACTTGACGCAGGAAAAGAAAGTTCAACACTCTTCAGCAATAAAAAATAAAATAAACCACAAATGTTATATTTATGTAAAGTGATTTTTGTTTGCTAGCACGGTTGAATTGGATCATCGAAGGTCAGCAGCAAAGTCATTGGTTAATAATTAGTGCTGTCAGACGATTAATCACATCCAAAATAAAGGTTTTTGTTCAGACATGTACTGTGTATATTTATTATGTATATATGAATACACACACATGCATGTTCATATTTCAGAAAAATCTATTGCTTATATATTAAATATATTTATATATAAATTATATGCATATAAAAGTATAGTTAGGTCCATATACACTATATTGCCAAAAGTATTGGCACCCCTTCTAATGAACAGGTTTGACTACTTCAGTAATTTCCATGAGTACAAATCTTAATGTTTAAGCATATAATGATATTCTAGGTAATTGTGTGCTTCTAATTTTAAAGCAACAGTTTGGACAGGACCCTTTTCTATTCTAACATGACAATGCCTCTGTGTATAGAAATAACTGATTTGAGTCAGTGTGGAAGAACTTGACTGGTATGCAGAAAGCCAAGTCCTAATCCAAGCTGAACACCTCTGCTGTGACTTTAAATGCAGATCTTGAGCCAAAAACCCATCACCAAACACCAATGACTTGTACATACACTATATGGACAAAAGTATTGGCACCCCCTTCTTTAGAACAGAAAAAGGCACTTCCAAAACTGTGGCAACAAAGATGGAAACATAATTTATGTATTTAAAAATTGTATTTCCATCAACAGAGGAAATTACAATTACATTATATATCAATGATTTTCCATCTGTTTGTCCAGTCATGACGGTTTTTCTCAATTGCTTAAACACATTTCTTGAAATTATGCCTCTTTTTTGCGAAACTCTAAACATGAATCCATAACTCAATTCCCCAAACTTCCTATATTCAGGTCAAAATGAAGCTCTCCACTCAAAACAACTCAATCTCGCTGAAAAAACATTATTATGATGTGCACAAGTGACTCGATGATGTGGAGGTTGAACAAGTAGTTTTGAGAATTTCATTTCTGATCTGAGAAATGCACCAAAGCCACTGAGAAAAACTGTACGTGCAGCCTTCTGCATTTCAGTACAGTAACTGTCATACAAATTATTGTCATAGTTTACAGCAGGTAATACTAACAGAGTGCAGTGTTATATTGACAACATGACAAGCATTTTGATCTTGTTTGTGAACAACGACACAAGGACTTTTCATTCTGATGGCACTGATATGTTCATTGGCATAAATACTTGCTTTTGAGAAATGAACTAAAGATTTTGAGTAAGTTACAGGCTTTTGCAGGTAATCCATTGTGTGGTGCTGTTTCTTCGTATTGTTTTGAGAAATGCACATTCTTCTTTGCAAATATTAAGGACGATTCGAGAAATGCACCAAAGCGACTGTGAAAAACTGTATTATGTATGCCATATATCCATTTCAAAAGTACACATTCACACACTACTGTATGTAGGAGATTGATTAAAAAAGACTGGATATGATTCAGTTACACTTTTACTAGTGGTCTGACCAGAAAATAAAATTAATACAACCTGTGTGTATTTTTTATTTCTATTGTGAAATAGAAAAGAAAAAGAAATATGGGCACAAAGGCGAAAATAAAAATGAGAAAGTCCACTGTCAGAATAAAAAACTGAAGGCTGTCTTGAAAGGTTTACACATTACTGGTTAAATAATTGCTATGGAAATGTTGTACTTTGCTGAATAAAAATAAAGAATCTGTATGTTTGTGATATTCAGACGCGCACAGAACAACACTCAAGCAAATAAAAGCACATCTCCTGTTAAGCATGTATATATTTATTTATTTGTTTGTTGAAATATTTAAAGTTTTGTAATATTTCCCCAGAAAAATGTAAACTTCTCCATATTCACAAAAAGAAAGACATTTCTGTTTATCAATCATTGGCAATAAAATGAAATTCATAATTACAATAATAATCATATTTGAATATAATATCTTTATAATAATAATAATATGAACATTCAAAACATCACTCCATATTCAGAGATGCTCCACTCTAGAATCAACAAATCTCTCGCACATTCGAGAATATTTCCATGGGTAAATATATAAATATATACATCCTACGCTCCTGAATCGGGTCGGAGGGTCAAGGGTCAATGCTATGGCTTGTCCGTGTCTATGGCTAAATTTGCGGCTGGGTCCCGCGGCGAGGACCATTCGTTTCATCATGAAGACAAACTCATAGCAGTAAGAGCTAGTGTGCTACACAATGGGGAAAAGATACACGATCACAATCTGTCGTAGCATAATTGACCCCTATACACAAACGCTGGCTGATATGATCGCAAAATTGCGCCAAAAGTGGTGAGAAACGGCGTATCGATACAGAACCGGTCCAAAAACGCCCTGGCGTTATCGAATGCGACGCGCTCCGCCTCCGAACCGCATCGCGTGTAAATGTGACCGCTCGTGTTCAGCCAATCAGAGCGCGCTAGGGGAACTGTAGGCACAGAAACACTGTTCATTATCATTATTTTTTCATAACTAGTAGTACCTGAAATGCAGACGAAAGTAATACTTTGAACAGAAAAAAGTAAATAAAGACAAAAGTAATCGACTAAAGCCCCAGCAAAGCAGCTACTGGCGTATATGAGTATCATCCATCAAACACCAAGAAAAGAGAAAAACTCAACCGACTTAAAATGAGAGAAACTTTCCATCGGTAAATCTGGACTCTATGTACAGAAATCAGCAGCCGACCTCGCCGGATGACGTCAGTGCTCGAGTGTGTGTGTGTGTGTGTGTGTGTGTGAGTGAGTGTGTGTGAATAATGCACAAGCGCTGTTCTCAAACCTAGTGAGCCGCACTGACCACTAAAGCTCCTCACAGACTCAAAGAAGCAGAAAATCACACCAAATATCAGATCAAATACTATTTTATGAAAAACATTAATAGACATTTGTAGGGAAGCACCATTATGGAATTTCTGTCAACATGTCATGCTAACCTCGTTAGAAATATAATAATAATAATAATATAAAATGAGACCGGTCCCAACAGCACAAAGAAACACTTTACCATTTCAATTAATCTAAGAAATTCATGAAAGGCAACTTTAAAATTTGCTTTATTTTTTCCCAAATTAAATTTTTTGGATTCCATTTAAGGTTAAATGAATCCCTATGAAATCTATTTAATATCGCCCTTTTTTTCACAAATTCTAAACCTCTTCTTGATTATGCTTTAATGATTAAACTATAAATCCAATAAATTGAATTCATAAAACATAAACAATTTAATTCATTTGAACAATAATAGGGCCTTATGATTTTTTTCTCTGCAATTCCCTTTTAATGGTTAAATTACATTTTAGTAATAAAAAAAACATGCATAATTATGTAACTTATACAATTGACCATCAATTTATTAAAAGTAAAAAAAAAAAAAAATTTTTTTACGGCCCTCTGAAATCCATTTAAGTTTTTAAATTAGATTAAATTAAGATTTTAAATTAAATTAGATTTATTTTCAATTTAATAATCAAAAAGTCTAAGTTAATTTGAATAATAATAAGGCCTAAGAAAATGTGTTTATGATTTAATACAAATTTACTAACAAAAACAACAGTAATCAAATGAAGGCATAAACCCTAAAAATTTAATTAATCTTTTAATTCGTCAATCGAAAATGAATAATTCCTTTTATTTTTTGGTACACAAAGTGCCGCAAAATGAGATTTACTGTTAAAATGATAACACACCCGTGTAAGAAAAATTCTGGGATATTCCCTAAAAACTAAAGTTTAATAATTGAATTATTACTTTCAGAAGTACATTCCATTGTGCAATAGTAATATATTTGTCACAATTTCAAGTTAATCTGAAGTTTGAATATAAAATAGAGTTACTGAATAATAATGTATCAGTATCATACACGTTTAGACTTTCCACTGCGTCGTAAAACACTGTCTCTCAATGCATTGTGGGACGTGTGAAGCATCGGATCGGGCGGCTCACTAGGGTCTGAAGAGAGCTTCAGTGGATGATCTTAGCTCGGTCGCGTCTCAAACCGCGTCATCCGGGTGTTTGGCACAAACACACACCAGCACTAAACGAACACGTCCGCTCGCTCTCCACCATCAAAGCACCACAAAACCCAGAAAACAGCAAAGCCACGACCGCTCTTCCTCTCTTGGGTCCACGATGCGAAGCGAGCGAGTCACATGACCGTCTCTGTCAGAACACGTGATCATGGAACAAACCGAGTGTCCGACTCACTCGTCTAGTCTTTTTTTGCCCTGTTGTTCTTGATGGAGCTCTTTAGGCACGGAGAGGAGAGCCCGCCCCGCCCACTCAGGACAGGAAGGGGCGGGGTTCTGAGCGGCACGCCGATGTCTGATTGGCTCAGAATGAATCAAGCCCCTCAAAACATCATTTGAAAAAAAACAAGATTCGTTATTGAGTCATTATTAGGAAGTTGAGGCTGCAACTGATCAAACACACACACACACACACACACACTCACGTACACAAACACACTCCTGCAGTAAAGAGAGAGAGAGAGAGAGAGAGAGAGAGAGGCAGGGGATGATGGGAAGAGAATGAGAGCGTATAAAGTCGTCTCTCTCTCTCCGTCCGTCTGTCTGCGTCTTTTTCTTTGTGCTATCGGTGTGATTGTTTCGGCCTCAAGATGCTGATTGTCGTCCATTTGGCTCAAAAAAATTCAGAGGAAAGAGAGAAAGACAGCAGGAGAGAGAGAGAGAGAGACACACACCTGAGGAATATATAGTTATATATCACTTATATACATATATATATACTCTCAGCGTGTGTGAGAAAGAGAGAGAGAAAGAAAGAGAGAGAGTTTGTCCAGTTTGAGTTGGTCGTCCTGCTCAGGCTCCGCCTCTCTCTTCTCTCTCAGCCAATCATCAGACACTCCTGGGTTGAGGTTCAACCAATCACAGGTCCGCTAGTCCTGCACGGGCCAATCATGTTCCAGAGTGGGCACCATAAATCGGCTGAGGGAGAAAAAGAAGCTGAGAATCAGTGACCCGATCCATTAAAACACTCTAATTCATCACAACAGCAAGAACTCAATATTTATCATACATTTAAAAATAAACTCATGTGGATAGAAAATATGACAGTGATCGCATGGAGGAGAGCAGCGTGAACGTTCAGCTAAACATCTCCTGCTGTTCAGCTGAAAAAAGAAAGTCAGCAACGTGAATAAATGGAAAGATGGGTGGATGAGACGAGTGGAAACAGACGTGGAGGATGGAACAGAAGGAATTCAAGTCATTCTCCAGCAGCCAATCACAGGCCCTCCTTCTGAGGACATGCTGCTACTGTCAGCCAATCACAGGCCCTCATTCACTGTGAGCCGTCTTCAGCTCATCACAGACATGCAGTATTCACTACAAAACACTGCACAGCATTACATGTCAATTCACTGAAAAGGCCCATTCACACAAACAACCATAATTACAACAATGACTGTAAAGCTTTAATAATGGCTCTGATAATGAAGTCCACACTCACAACTATGATGATAATGACATTGGAATATCATTGGAATCACTTTCAGAGCAATTGACAGCCAATCAGAATTCACCCTGCTTTAAAGAGCTCGAGCATTTAAAGAGACTGCAGAATAAACAGAACGTTATCGTACGCTCGACATTAATGCTTGTGTGGGACAAGTGGACAAGGGGCAAGTGAAAGAAGAGAATGTAAAATATAACTTAGTTTTTATATTCATAACATACAACCTTATTACGCAACATGACATGACCAAGAGAGTGAAGATTTCCCTGAAAACCACCATAGCAAATTTGACATTTTATACAAGAGTTAAAACGAGTAGTTAATATACATTTTAGTTCATTATTTGAATTTCAATTTATTGAAAGGATATAATGTCAACGTTAACTGTTCTTGCTCGATTTGGTTAATGAAAATAGTTCCAAACAAAGCACAAGCACAACAGTCGCGCATCTCTGAGCAACACACAGCGGTGTTTCGTTAAAACTAAATGATTCGCATTTTTGAATTTTGAATAATTTGAGTCAATGATTCAGTGGACCATTCATAAAGACTGAACGAATCGTTTGAAGGCAAGCTTCTCATTAATTAAGACAGTTTACTTTCATATTAGCTTATCTTTGCATTTTTTCCCCAACATTTCATATTTGATTATCTAAAAAAACAAACATTTTAAAACATCAAGCTCACAATATTATTTATGCTTTTATGATTTTGTAGTCTAAATGCATTTGTGCTATATTTCAGCTTCATTAAACTGTCTGTGTAAATGCATCTGAATGCCACGTCTGTTTCTTCTGTAGTAGAAAGATCGGTTTTGTTGTTACTGATTTAATTTGATTGGTAACAGCCCTATATTGTCTTATTATATTATGTGAAATTATTAATAAAATGTAAGAATGTTATATGAAAGATGTTGCATGCATTTAGGGGAAAACGCCTTTTAAACAGACCAAAAATGACCAGGAAATTAATTTAAATAAATTTTTGTATGCAGTATTAAGTCATAAAACGTAATTTCCCAACAACAAAATTGTGGCTAGTGAGCAAAAAAGTTAATGTCAAACCCTGGTTATCAATACAGTAATCACTATAGTTATCGGTATAGTTATTGCTTTATTTACTGTTACAATATCACTATAGTTATCGATGTAGTTATCACTATAGTTATTGTTACAGTTATTGCTATAATTAATGTTACAATATCACTATAGTTATCGGTATAGTTATTGCTTTATTTACTGTTACAATATCACTATAGTTATCGGTGCAGTTATCACTATAGTTATTGTTACAGTTATTGCTATAATTAATGTTACAATATCACTATAGTTATCGCAGTGGAATAATGTGCCACGCACAAGTTTACAAGTTTGCGGTTTACAGGTTTCATAGAAAGAGAAATGATGTGCGCCAGATGAGTCGCTGTAGAAACCGAATATTTCAATGGTTGCGGTCGAAATAGCTCAAATCAAGAGCCAACTCAACGTCCTCATGTAGAAGAGTGGCTTGATTAAGTGCTGGAAATAACGGATGATGGGCACAGAACGGTAACAAAACTCTGAGACATTTACAGTCACACACAGGTGTATTGTGCAAACTGTACTTCATAGCGATGTTTAGATAACTATATAAGAATTCACATGTTTACGTTTTTGGAAAATATTTAACTTACAGATCTGTTTTGAAGTTTTGCTTCAGTTTTCTATTCTATTCTATTAGTTTAAATGCTTTAGTTTGTTTTGATATTATATTATGTTAGGCCTATATTATAAACCTGATAAATAATTGACCTTGTTTTTTAATGGAGTCTCTTGCGCATCAAGGCTGTATTTATTTCAAAATACAGAACCCCCAAAATAATATTTCTAATATTGGTTTCCTATTTTAATATCTATATTTTAAAATATCATTTATTCCTGTGAAGCAAAGCTTAATTTTCAGCATGATTACTCCAGTCTTTTATCAGTATAGTTATTTTTTATAGTTATCAGTGTAGTTATTGTTATAGTTATCAGTATAATTATTGTTATAGATACTGTTTTGGTTATCGGTACAGTTATCACTATAGCTATTGTTATAGTTTTCACTATTGTTATCAGTATAGTTATCACTATAGTTCTATCATGACAACTCTCGGAGGGATTGGGATGGTAATGTACATGACAATGTTTATGTGTTTGGTCTTGGCAGAATAGATCTGCTGCTGCGGCAGAGCAAGAACCGAGACTTGCTACTGCCAATACATCCACAACATGCTGCTGTGAGCATGTAAGAAATACTGCTGCTGCACAAATAACACATATGAAAACCCCCCATATATAGCATACATGAACCACCCTGTAGCAGATCTATACAGGTGGAGCTGGGGAAGGTGGAAGGTTTCTGAGCGCGCTGCAACTGATACAGCAAACCAAGTATTTGAATGTTGAGCAGCAAGCTCATTGGCTGCCGATACAAAAAGAACCAATCAGCTGTGCCATGTGATGATGTGATAATGTCAGATTGAGTTAGACCTATTGGACTGCACCATCTAGAGTTTCATGACAGAACTCTGGATTTATCACTTCAGTTATTAGTATATTTATCACTGTAGTTAGCTATCGTTACAGATGCGCCAGTACTGGTATTGGGCGCAATACTACGCTCCTGTACTCGTTAAAATGCTCAGATACCACACAGCATGTGAACAGTGCTGTGTCCAGACAAAGAAACACCAACAACAGAACAACAGAGTGCAGAATAGAGTCTATGAAGTAGATGTATGACATTAATATAACGTTAAACATGCAACATTCACGCCTGTATAGCTGATGTGTAAGAGCTGATAAGCACGCAGAGTGGATTGAGCATGTGGTAGCACAGGTGCGTGAGCTTATCAAGCGAATATCCCTTTCTCACAGATACCATTGAATGTATCATTGACGGATTGTCTGTGGTTTGGTCCAATATGCCAAAAGCAAGTAAATAAAACAATCCAAAAGTTACTAAATTTACTTGACGGTAAGAAGAGAGAGAGCGAGTGCACTTCTGTTGCATGATCTTAATTGCTGTTTGCTCAATTAGCACATGAATAATTTGGATTAAGAATAAATTGTAAATATAAAACAATATAGATACTGGTATAGCTACTGTTATGGGTATCAGTATAGTTATCACTACAGTTATCGGTTTATTTATCACTGTAGTTATTGGTAAGTTATTACTATAGTTATCGGAATAGTTATTGCTATAGTTGTTACAGTATCACTATAGTTATCGGTATAGTTATTGTTATAGGTGTAGTTATTATTGTAGTTATCGGAATAGTTACTGTTATAGTTATCATTATAGTTGTTACAGTATCACTATAGTTATTGTTGTAGGTGTAGTTATTATTGTAGTCATCAGTATAGCTACTGTTATGGGTATCAGTATAGTTATCACTACAGTTATTGGTTTATTTATCACTGTAGTTTGGTAAGTTATTACTATAGTTATCGGAATAGTTACTGTTATAATTATTACTATAGTTGTTACAGTATCACTATAGTTACTGGTATAGTTATTGTTGTAGTTATCAGTATAGTTACTGTTATGGTTATCAGTGCAGTTATCAGCTTTTTTATCACTAGTTATTGGTAAGTTGTTACTATAGTTATCGGTATAGTTATTTGTGTTGTTATTATTATAGTTACTGTTACAGTTATCGGTTTATTTATCACTAGTTATTAGTAAGTTATAACTTACTAATAGTTACTGTTATAGTTATTCCTATAGTTGTTACAGTATCACTATAGTTATTGGTATAGTTATTGATGTAGTTATCACTACAGTTATCTGTTTATTTATCACTGTAGCTATTGGAAAGTTATTGCTATATTCATCGTTATATTAATCCCAGTCAAACTGATGTTAATAAACAGATTTAGGCCCCGATCACACCGAACGCGTTTTTTAGTTCTGAAAACGCGAGGCACACTGCACTGCCTTTTTTTTGGTGACTTGTAAAAAATTTTTATGTTGCTAGGCAACCACCAAATCAGCTGTCCTGTCAGTCTAATCAAAGGATTATAGCACGAGCGCTCTAAAATGTTTGGGTTTTGCTGTTAAGTAAACTGACATATTAGCAAAAACCTTAAAAAATCCAGCTCCGGGTAACCTGCGACAGACATTAAAAGTTTCTCCTGCATCATTGCAGTCTCCGGACTGTCTAAGCAACGGGGAAATTTGCTCACCACAACGGAAGGCCCGCCTCTCCATTCATTCGATTGGACAATGGAAAAAAACGCGATGACGTGGGGCGCTTTTCCGCTCAAGAGTTGCTTTTTTTTTCAACTTCAGGCGCTCAAATGCAAAAATGCGAGGCGCAGCAAGCGGCGAAAACGCGAGGCGCCCGGGACGCATAAAGAGCTTGCAGAACGCTCACTGCCAGCAGAAAACAATTTTAAAAGGCGCCTCTCACTGAAAAAAACACGTTCGGTGTGATCGGGGCCTTAGACTCTAGCTTCTGACTGGATGAGACGTATTCAGAGCTACTGAGAAACACACACACACACACACACACACCTACACCTGTAATGCATAGCAGATCAACTCTAGAATAATCTCTAGAATAATGTCACGTTACTGTAAACAACATACAGCAACTGTGTCTTTATGAGACACAAGCTACACAGAATCTCTTTCTTTATGATCAGCGAGGTCGTCTGCACAGAAATGTTTAGTGTTGGGTCACATGGTTCACACCGCACAGCCCCGCTCACTTCCTCTCCTCACTATCACACACACGACAGATGTGATGATGTCACGCACCAGCTCACTCTGGTGGAGTGGCATGAAGGTTACAGATGTGCATGTGACAGACCTGTTCAGTGAATATTCTGGTTTTGAGGTCAGGCATTCCACTTCCCCTCAGCTCATCCTCTACCACCATCAACCTGCAACACACATACACACACACACATTCCCAGGATGCTCTGGTAATCGCAGAGACCAAGTCGCGAGCGCGCGGCATGCGTCTGACCTGTTGATGATGCCCTTGATCTGCGAGTCTTTCTCCATCTGCTGCTGGCGCAGGCGTCTCTCGCTGTCGTCCAGACGGCTCTGGTACTGCAGCAGGATCTTACTGGTCTGCTGTTCCTGCGAATGCAGCCGCCGCTCGTACTCCTCCAGCTTACGGTGGGACATCATCAGACGCTCCTTCAGTGAGTGGATCTCCTCCTCGTACTCACGCACCTGCACAGAAAACAGCACACAGACTATAAAATGAGCATGAGGGTAAATCTAACATGTTCAGAAATTTTACAAAATAAAGCCATTACGATTTTGTATTTCTTTATGCAAAATATAATTGTAAATATTTTACATAAAAATACTTATTCCTTTTAAAATGTATTCATTATTATTTTACTAATATTGAAACATTTAATACTAAACTTTCATTACTGTAATGTTGTATAATTATGATAAATTATTTATATTGTGTATTTATAGAAAAATTTAAAGCTGATTTAGGACTGTTTTTATTACTATGTCAAATGCAAAACCAAATCTTTTGGTCCAATAAATAGTCTTCATTTTCTTTATGGAAAATATAATTTAAAATATTTTGCATATAGGAATTTATTTATTTTTAAATTTGTTAATCATTCAAAGCATTTCATTTAAATAAAGTTATTATCATTTTTTGTTGCACTGACATTATTTTTACTGATAATTAAACACAATTAATCCTTAAAGCTCTGAGTCCGAAACTTTCGTCCAAAATTTTAGCATTTTGAAAAATAAATACAATCTCACGTTGTAACAATCACGTTTACACACTGCCTCGGATCAGGTTTGATTTTCTGCGTTTTCGCATCCGTAGCATTCATTTTAATAGGAAAGGATGAAGAATACGAAAAAACGCATGTGAAAATTTCGGTCTCAGTGTGCAATGGCCTTAACTCTTATTACTGTGATGCTGAATAATTCTGATAAATTATTTGCATTACGAAGCCTTTACTTATCAAGAAATTGTCACAATGCAAAATGTCTTCATTTTTTATGCAAAATGTAATTTTAAAGGTGCTGTATGTAGGATTTTGACTCTACTAAAGCATAAAAATACCATAATATGTTTGCAGATATTTAAGAAACATGCTAAGTTAACATACTTGTTTATCTGAAAAACAATGCTACAGTCAGTTATTCTCCTTTGAAAATGTGCGTTCCGGCCCGGAATGTCTGTGTTTGTTATGGTTTGTGAAACCCGCCCACTGCTAGTTTACCCAATTGTATTTCGGCACCGCGGGTTGCCAGTTGGTGGAAAACACAGCGTATTTAATTGTATTCATCGTCATGTGCGCTCGTTTCTGTTGGTGTCGTTAATCTGGCAACCTGCGTGTGCGTCAAGTCTGAGGAGGAGGGGCCGGGTGAAAATAACCGTCTCCAATATTTTGAATTTGGACTGCAATACCTATTTCAACCACTCGGTGTCAATCCTACATACAGCACCTTTAAGTATTTTGCATAAAAATACAAATTTATTTTTATATGTATTATTTATTTTAAAAATAAGACATTATGATTTTTAATGCACGTTATCTTACTGACAATTTAACACACTTAAAATTAATTTTAAAAAAGTATGTTTTGCTGCCTGTTCTTAAAATTTTAAATGGTAATTTAATGCTGTTTTAATCTTAAATAAAAAATTACAGTTTTTAATTATCAAGAAAATAATTTCACAATGCAAAAAAAACAAACAATCAAAAAAAAAAACTCTTGGTCCAACACATTTTCTTGATGCAAAATCAAATTTTAAATATTTTTGCATAAAGGATTTTATTTATTTATTTATTATTTTTAATGTGTATATTAATAATAATTAAAAAAACTGATTTTGAAGTGAAATATGAGCTGGACTTTTAATTATTATACATATACTTTTTTATATAACTTTACAGACATTTCATTAACTTCATTAAACATCAATGTGTTTATGATTGTGTCATGTTTGTTTAACACGCGTTATAGTAGCGTCAGTACTGACCCGGTCCAGACGGGACTCATCCATGCTCTTAGAGTGCTCCTTCAGTTTGAACTCCTCGCGGTCCACACGCAGACTCTCGATGTCTGCAGACAGGTGCGGCATGTTGGACACCCAGGCCACCGTACGCTCGGACGCAGCTGAGGGAGTATTGAGAGTGGACGGAGACTTTGAGCCCTGGACAAAGGAACAAAGAGAAAACATGACGCTCATCTGACATACAGACAACATGAGAATACATCCGAAGATTATAGCAGAATCTGAGACTATATGTGACCCTGGACCACAAAATATTGCTAGGCAATATCGCGTTCATTATCGCAAGAGATTAATTTGCAATTATGAACGTGATATTGCTTAGCTTGTCAGTTAACTACGGCTCTGTGTAGTAAATGCCGCTTCATCTGAAAGCAGGTGATGGAGATTTACTGCTAATCACGGAACCGGCTTTACTGACGAGATGCGCATGACAATCGCATGCGATTAATTGCACAGCCATAGTGTGTGCACGCGTGTGTGTGTGTGCGTTTTTGTGACAAATGAGGACATTAATGTGTATAATGACAAGGGTATGACAGGTATTACAAGGAGAAGGAGACTTTTCAGGACATTACTCCATGTCCCCACTTTTCACACAGAATGGAGTGTATTGAAAATCTGAAATAGCAGAAAGTCTCCTGTAAGGGGTAGGTTTAGGTGTAGGACAATAGCACATACAGTAAGTACAGTATAAAAACCATTACGCCTATGTGTGTGTGTGTGTGAGAGAGAGTGTATGTGTATGTGTGTGTGTGTGTGTGAGTGTGTGTGTGTGTGTGTGTGTGTGTGTGTGTGCGCGTTTTTGTGAAAAGTCAGGACATAGATGTGTATAATGACGAGGGTATGGCAGGTATTACAAGGTGAAGGTGACATCTCAGGACATTGAACCATGTCCCCACTTTTCAAAACACTTATAAATCACTCAGAATTAAGTTTTTTTCAAAAAAGTTGAAATGCACAGTCTCCTGTAAGGGGTAGGTTTAGGTGTAGGGTAGGTGTTGGTCAATAGCACATACAGTAAGTACACTATAAAAACCATTACGCCTATGGAATGTCCCCACTTTTCACAAAAACGAACATATGTGTGTGTGTGTGTGTGTGTGTGTGTGAGTGAGTGTGTGTGTATTGACCTGTTTGTTCATGGTTGGCTTGAGCAGGTGCTGTTGGTTGCTCTGCTGTGCAGATTTTGCTGGTTGGTTGCTCGGTGTGTTTTCTGTGCTCTCACTGGCTCCGCCCTGAGGGGCGGGGCTCTCCGAGGCCGTGCTGGACTGATGCGGCAGGCCAGGGGCGGGGCTATCCTTCACCGACAGCTGTTGCCTCGGCAACTGCCTCCCCCCAAAGCTGGAGTCGGGCGACTGGAGGAGGTTCCCGCTCTGGGGGCGGGTCTTGGGCGGTGTGGAGTTGACAGCCGAGCTGACGGACAGCTGGTGGGAGGGCTGAGGCTTCATGCGCTGAGGAGGAGGCGGGGCCATGGAGGCTTGACGGACAGGATGGATGGTGGTGGGGGGCGTGGCCAGAGAAGCGGGCGTCCCCGTGCCTGTGGCCGTCTGTGGGGCGATGCCCATCAGAACCTGCTGCTGGAGATTCTCCTGAAGACACACACACACACACACACACACAGACTCTCAGCACTGGTAGAGTTAAGTCAACTACAACCTTTACAAATCATTTTTGCTACTAGAAACACAGTGACATTAGTGGAAATAAAAGATATTATAACAAAAATGCATTTTATTTCATCTAGTTGCCAAGGCAACATTTCTCATTGTTTAGTTGAACTTGATTTAATAAAATAACTAAAATGGAAATAAAACATAATAAAACTGTACAGACATATAAAAAAACTAATGAAAATGATAAAACATAACAAAATTACTAAAACTGTAATAAAAAAAGAAAGAAAGAGAAAAAAAAAATAACAAAAATTATTATTATTATATTAATAAAAACTATAATAATACTCAATAATACTAAAATATCACTGATCCAGGGTTCCCACCTGCTGATCACTGCAGGTCTAAGACCTTCCTCATTAATAATTAATAAGATCAAATAATATTATTATTATTAAGATTAAGAATCCAATGGAACAATAATTTCATCATTTTAATCCAATTAAATCCTGAAGAAATATTTTAATATTTATAATTTATAATAAATATTTATAATAAACATTACAGTATTCATAACAAACATTCGTTAATATACTTATAAATTATTATAATTATAATATTTACAATAAATATGTATCAATATGAGGTTTTGTTATAGTACTTAATATACATAATCATTAGGGATGTGCCCGAAGCAAATACCTTATTCGGAAAGGCACGGATAATGGCTTCAAAATGAATAACAGAACAAATATTCGGCACACAATCACATGTTGCTGGAACAGCACTGCATTAGTGAGGTCTGCGGTTGTTAAGATTTGTGCAATAATAATGGCTAGTACTGCTTTGATAGCGTTTGACACAGTTTGGTACAGATAATATCACGGTGATCATTGAGTTTGTGTAACGAATGTGATTTCCTCAGCAATAAACTATCCGCGCGCTCCTTTTTTGATTGCTGCTGTCAGTGCCGGCGAAGCAGTGTTGCCAGATATTGCTACAAAAAAACAAACACAACAAATCTCCTGAAACATGCACCAAAATCAGTTTAATTCTTATATTTTGCAAATAGGATACAGAATCTCTAACCTCAACCTTCATCTTCCCACTTTATTAATGCCCTAATTACTTTATTAGCTGTTACATTAAGTATTAAAACAAGTCCAGCGACGCTTATAATAACTAGATCTGGCAACATCGCCAAGCTCCTTCACTCCTGCGAGTCAGCCACATGAATTTATTCAGCGACATTATTTTAAATAATTTTTCATACGTTTTCAAATTTTATTTTTGAACATGAAACATTTACGGAGGTCTGGACCTCATAGCTGGCTATGGGCCTGGATGTGTAAAGTGAATGAGTGTAAACTATAGCCTATAAATGAATGATAATGAATGAAAGCGCAAATCAATAGCTGTGTTGGGGTCTGCGCGTCTCTCTGAAATCAGAGGTTTGTCTGGAGTTATATCAACTCGACAAAAATATCCTAAAAAAGGTCTTAACTTCAAACCTTTTAGAAATCCAACTGTAAAAACGCATTGCATTAGCCCTTTTCATGAATGGCATCACATTTAATTATACAAGACGAAGAAAAGCAATGTATGATCAAGGCTTTCGGAGGGTCCAAATGATTTGTTGCGCTCTATTGATAAAAAAACTCGTAAATGATCACAGACTCCCGCAACTTCAAGCGAGCTTTATTGTCATTCTGCTATGAGTACTGAACCCCATAAATTATGATTTTTTTTTTTTTTGCACTATGACATTATTTTAATGATGTTTAAACACATTTAACCCCAAACTGTCATTACTGTAGTGCTGAAAAAATGATACATTATTTCCATGATAAAGCCATTTATAGAAAAGTGTCTGTTTTACGGCCTATTATCTATTATTATTTTGTAAATTTCCTACCGTAAATAAATCAAAACTTAATTTTTGATTAGTAATATGCATCGCTAAGAACTTCATTTGAACAACTTTAAAGGTGATTTTCTCAATATTTAGATTTTTTTGCACCCTCAGATTCCAGATTTTCAAATATTGTCCGATCCTAACAAACCACACATCAATGGAAAGATTATTTATTCAGCTTTATATGATGCATAAATCTCAATTGAAAAAAAAATTACTCTTATGACTGGTTTTGTGCTCCATTGTGCTCCATTTACTCCAGCACTATTACTGTGTTCTGTGGTGAGATGCGAGAGCGTTGGATCACCTGCACCTGCAGCGAGAGCTGTCTGCGGGCGTAGTCGGCCTGGTTGTGGCGCGTGAAGTCGTCGCTGTAGCTGTGCGAGTGCACGATGTTGGGCTGCACCAGGCTGTTCTGCGTGCGCAGGGCCGACAGATCCTCGCTGCGGGAGAAGCCGCTGTGAGCGAAGGACGGCACGTGTCCGTTCTCCGGCTCGGGCGGCAGCAGCAGCGGCGGCGGGGTGTGGTACTGCGGCCCGTCGGACGCCAGGTGGAACAGAGGGTTCTGGAAGGACAGAGGCACGTGCATGGCAGCCGCCTGGGACAGCGAGTCCGCAGCCAGGCCGCCCGAGTGACTCAGACGCAAACCGCCCGACATGTTGGAGCCGCCCGAGCCGGCCGACACACGCCCACCGGCCCTGAGAGGGGCCCCGGCCAGCGGCCCGAAGCCGGCCAGAGACCCCTGAGACGAGTTGAGCAGGTCGTTCACCGAGTGCAGGTTGGACACGCTGTTGATGCGAGAGTCCTGCAGGTCCATCATAGAAACACTCTTATTCACACTGAGAACCTGACGAGACACACACCACAGCAGAACACTTGAGAACCACACTCCTGGAGTTCAGCACACAGCATTTATATTCTATTATGCAGTCTTTATAATAAATGTTACATTTATAATGACAATTCATAATAAATAAAACAAAAAATTAGTAATCAATAGTGCTGTCAAACAATTAATCGCATTCAAAATAAAGCTATTGTTTACATAATATATGTGTGTACTGTGTACTATATTTATTATGTATATATAAATACATACACATACAGTATATATTTTGAAAATATTTGCATGTATATATTTATATTCATATAATTTATATTATATATAAATATATTTACTACATAAACATAAAAATTATGTCTTAAATATATACATGCATGGGTGTGTATTTATATATGCATAATAAATATACACAGTAGGGGTGGGCGATATGAGCTAAAAAAGTCTGTCCATCCAATGAAATCCATGAATATGTAACGATATCCACGGTATAGCAAAATCCATATCATGGCACAACATAATACCGGTAGTCACGTTAATACCGGTATAGCGCCCACCCCTAATACACAGCACACACATATACTGTGTAAACAAAAACTTTTATTTTGGATGTGATTAATCCTGATTAATTGTTTGACAGCACTAGTAATTAATAAAAAATAATCATTATTTAATACTATTTAATATAAATATTACAATAATAATACATATTCATTAATATGAATATTTATTACACATTATTGTAATGGGCATAATAAATATCCATTAACATTAATATTTATTTAATTTAATAAATATTAATATTAAAATTAGTATTAATAATCATCATAATATTATTAATGATATTTATTATAAATATTACAATGCTTTTAATACTTCTTCACTAAAATAAATATTTATTCTACATTATATGCATAATAAATAGCCATTAATAAGAATATGTATTATACAACTTACATATACATACATAGTAACACATAAATTGATATTTTTAATAATAATAATAATAAAATTAGCATTATTAATAATTAATTAGTTACAACATTACTACTAACAATAATATTTCCACGTCACATGTGTGTGTGTGT
>NC_081173.1:31735344-31755344 GCF_012432095.1 Onychostoma macrolepis
ACATGGAAATATTTTCAAAATATATACTGTATGTGTGTCTTTATACATAATAAATATACAGTATACACACATACATTATGTAAACACAAACGTTTATTTTGGATGCGATTAATCGCGATTAATCCTTTGACAGAACTACTTAAAAGTCATCAGATGTGCAACATTGCGTTCATATATATATATGTGTTTTCGATGCAAATGGCCGTGCATTTATTTGTGTTTTTAACTCGATGGGAGCGAAATGAAACGGTCTGAACCCGAAGTTGTCTGTGTTGTCTAACTCCGCAGCGCACCACAATTTTTAGCGTTTTTGAAAATTGTGGTGAGAACTAACCAGTGCTGAAACAGGGGCTTTAATGACCCTTTAAAAGCAATTTTCTCAATATTTAGATTTTTTTGCACCCTCAGATTCCAGATTTTCAAATAGTTGTATGTCAGCCAAATATTGTCCAATCCTAACAAACCATACATCAGATGATGTATAAATCTCAATTTAAAAAAATGGACCTTTATGACTGGTTTTGAGGTCCATGGTCACAATTTGACACAGATAGACAGTTAGACAGAGAGTCACCTGTTGAGGTCTCTCATCATGAGGCTCTGGAAGTCGTTGGTGGCGAGGCGGCTGAAGGTGGGCCGGGTCAGGTGACGCTCGGGCGGCTGGTGACTGGCCTGACGGTGCAGCTGCGGGTTCCTCAGCGCCACGCTAATGTCGTTCAGCAACCGCGGCAGCGGCCCCAGCTTCAGGATGGCGTCCTGAAGAAACACAAACACTTGAGCGCTCCGAGACTCACACGCGTGAAGATGAGCGGCGCAGCCGTACCAGTGTTTACTGACAGCACATTTTGATTTAGTTTTAGTCCTAACTACACGCGACGCGGCAAGATTCCAGCGACAAGCAATTTGTGTGTCCACACCAGACGCGACAGAATCAATCAAATATCACAGCCAATCAGAAGCGTGTGTGGGCGGAGCCTCTATGGAAGCGCTCTGCGCTCACAACGAAAAGGATACGTTTTTATTCTAATTCATAAATATCAAACTTTATTAACATCATTAAATGTACATACTGAGTGACAGATAACATCTTTGTTATGGAATATGCTTGTTGGTTCGCATTGTTTTAACGTACGTTTGCTTTAATTTGTTTTCAAGATCTGAGGTAAACTAAATCTGTTGTTGCTTTTAGTATGGCTCTATAAACTCACACAAAATGATATTTAATCTCATACTAGACACGTTAACTTTGAATAAAGCACATAATCACCTGAGATTATCTACTGTCGTATAGTTTGTATGTTGTTGTTCCAGCCGCAACATCGTGGAAATAGAAACTGTATCTAAAATAGAAATTTTGCGTGTCGCGCCGCGTGTAGTCAGGACACAGTGTTAGTCTTTGGACTAAAATGCTATTTAGTCACATTTTAGTCATCTGAATTGTTTTAGTCTCAGTCTAGTTTTAGTCGAGTAAAATCGAATGGGTTTAGTTACAGTGTAATGCATTTATTAAGCATTTCTCTACATTTTCCAAACACACTATGATTTCCCGGAGAAAACATCTGGTAATGATGATTTCAACATGCAATATAGACACAGATTTAACTGCCTTGAAACATAACCACTTCTCATAAATAGACAAGAACACGGTCCTCACTGAAATACCAAATGAAATATCAATGGTTATATAATATGCATTCTTTATAACAACTTGTGCACAACATCCTTCATTCTTTCAAGCAGACATATTTATTTATATAAATTAAAATTAGATTAATCCTTATTGGGGCTACTAAAGTGATTCATTTAAGAGCAGTGAGTGATTTTCTCTTTCTTTTGTTGATTCATTAACAATAAGGACTCTTTAGAACTGAATGCATGGATTCAATATTCTGGTACACACATCCGATATTCTCTCAACACTTTACATGCACTTAAGACGTAACCGGGTGTGTTTACATGAATACGAACAGTTTGAGATAATTTTGTGTGTATTTCTCCATATGCAAACTTATGATCAGAGCATTACAGTTCCATGCAGGAGATTCGATCTGACCTGATCTCTGTCCAGTCGTCCCTCCCTAATATTTTCGTCTCGTTTTTATTGCTTGATGAAAATGACGATACATTTTCGTTATTGATTTTTTTTTATTAAAAAAAGAGTTTTTATCGTCTCGTTTTCATCTGTGAAAAAAATATTGTTAACAAAAATCATGACGGAAATTATTCGTCAACGAAATACTGAAACTATTCAAATAAAAACTAATTCAAAATATTAACTAGAACTATAATAGTAAAACTACAATAAGAGCTTTAATAAAAACCATAAAGTCACATTTTTAAAAAACAAAAACTAATAAAAACAACAAATACACAAAAAAATACAGATTTAAAAGACAAACTAACAAAAATGACAAAACAATAAAATTACTAAACTTTAACTAAAATAAAAAAAGTAAATTGAACATTAACGGATATTAAAATGAAAAAGGAAAATATTCAAATAAAAGCTAAATTAATATGTGACCCTGGAGCACAAAAGCAGTCACAAGTAGCGCAGGTATATTTGTAGCAATAGCCAACAATACATTGTATGAGTCAAAATTATGCATTTTTCTTTTATGTTAAAAATCATTAGGATATTAAGATCATGTTCCATGAAGATATTTCATACATTTCCTACCGTAAATATATCAAAACTGATATTTATTAATATGCATTGCTAAGAACTTCATTTGGAAAACTTTTAAGGAGACTTTCTCAATATTTGAAGATGGTTTTTTGCACCCTCAGATTCCAGATTTTCAAATATTTTCAAAAAATGGTTTTGTGGTCCAGGGTCACAATTTCATATACAGACAACAAGACAGATAGATAGTAAAATAAATGTTTCTTTGTAGTTGACGAAAATCATGATGAGAATGATTGGTCAACGAAACGCACACTGTGCCGTACCTTACTGAGCTGCGCCATGACCTCCCACAGCAGACTGTGCAGGATGGAGAGCTCGCGGCCGAGGTCGACGTAGCCCTCGAACGCCCCGGCGTTACTCACACACTCCAGATTGGAGATCTCGTACAGGAACTGCTGCATGGAGCCCCACTCCATCTCCAGAAACTCATTCATGAAGCCCAGATAGTCCTCCTTCCCACTGAACCTGCAGAGGACACACACACAGCAGTGTGGGAGAGAGAGACAGACAGAGAGAGAGAGAGAGAGACAGATCCATGGAGGAGAGAGAGTGATGGGCGACAGAAAGAAAGAGAGACAGATGATAAGTGACGAGTCAACAGACTGAAGATCACCTCTAAACACTGTGAGACACACACCGCGAGAACACATGAGACACACACAGAAACCCTGAGATAGCATGAGACACACAGCAGGGGCCGACCAGAGTTAGCATCACTGACTCAAAATACTCACATTACTAAACTCAACAATAACAATAATATAAATAAATAAATAAATAAATAAGAGAACTTTTTTTTTATTTCAGCTAGTTGCCAGGCATCAATTCCCATTTTCATCTATTTTAAGCTGAAGTGCTAAAATGACAAAAAACTAAAATAAAATGATTAAAAACTATATACATATTTAAAAAATAATAAAATAATAAAAAATGACAAAACACAAAATTACTAAAACATTAAACTAAAATGAAAACAGAAAATATTACAATAAAAACTAGTTCTAAATTTATATTAAAAATATTAACTAAAACTACAATAGTAAAAATAGACATTTAAAAAAAAAACTAAATAAAACAAAAACAATAAAATTACTAAAAATGTCAAATGAAGATGGAAAATATTAAAATAAAAAGTAATTCAACATAACTAGAATTATAATAAAAACTTATATATATATATATACACATACTTAATAAAATGACAAACATGACAAAATTACTAAAACTTTAACTACAATAAAATAGAAAACTAATTCAAAACATTAACTAGAAATACAATATTAAAACTATACAAATACTCAAAAAAACAAAAACGAACAAAAACAACTTTAAATTAAAATGAAAGCAGAAACTATTCAAATAAAAACTCATTCTAAATATTAACTAGAACTATAACAGTAAAACTATAATAAAAACCATAAAGTCACATTTTTAAAAAACAAAAAAAATCTAAAAAAAACAACAAATACACAAATAACTTAAATAAAAACTCATTTCAAATAGTTACTAGAACTATAACAGTAAAACAATAATCAAAACTATACAGACATAAAAGACAAACTAACAAAAATGACAAAACAATAAAATTACTAAAACTTTAACAAAATAAAAATAAATTGAACGTTAACTGAAATTAAAATGAAAATATTAAAATAAAAGCAAATTTAAAATGTGAGCCTGCAGCACAAAAGCAGTCATAAGCAGCACAGGTATATTTGTAGCAATAGCCAACAATACATTGTATGGCTCAAAATTATACATTTTTCTTTTATGCCAAAAATCATTAGGATATTAAGATCATGTTACATGAAGATGTTTTGTAAATTTCTACCGTAAATATATCAAAACTTCATTTTTGATTAGTAATATGCATTGCTAAGAACTTCATTTGAACAACTTTAAAGGTGATTTTCTCAATATTTAGATTTTTTTGCTCCCTCAGATTCCAGATTTTCAAATATTGTCCGATCCTAACAAACCATACATCAATGGAAAGATTATTTATTCAGCTTTATATGATGCATAAATCTCAATTTCACAAAACTGACCCTTATGACTGGTTTTGTGCTCCAGGGTCACAAACATTAAGCAGAACTGTTAATAGTAAGTCTGTAACAGTGTATTACCGATGCTAAAATAACACTGGTGTCGCCGCCTGAATGGGGAAGTGAAATGAGGTGGGCGTGTCAGTGTGGGTCATGTGACGGATGAGGATGGGCGGATGACGGTGGACTCTAGTGACTGACTTGGAAAAGCTGGCCAGGCTCTGCACCACCTTGGCGATGAGCGTGAGGGTTCGAGAGGTGCGCTCGGAGGGATACTCCTGCGTCAGGTTGAAGAGCGACGGGGACATGATGGCCGGACACAAGAAGCGCAGGAACAGAGACGAGCTGATGAGACGGTCAGCGATGTCCTCTCGGCCGCGCTCAGCGCAGCGCACACGCCACGACGCAAACACCTCCTTCAGCTCGCGAGGAAACACGCTGCGGAGAGACAACACATCCCATCATGCACTGCCATCCCGGCCAAACCCTACACCAGTGCTGGGGAGGTTAATGTAAATGTCGCTTACAGATTACAAGTTACAATTATCTAAAATGTAACAAGTAGTGTAACTATTTCAGTTACTTTATTAAAGTAATGTAACTGATTACATTTGATTACTTCTTTAAATTTCTAATGTTTTCAACTATTAATCATTTTGAAACGTTTAAAGCAGCCAGGGTTACCCTTACAGTACTCGACACTAATTACTGTCACTTTCATAATCCTTCATCACTTGCATTAAGATTATAATCATTTCATTTTAAAGCACACCACAAATTTACACTTACTTACTTTGAGGTCGTTCTGAGGTTAAATATAGATTTAATATCATAACAATTAATACTTTAATAGCAATGATACTGTTTTTGAAATCAAATCTTTGCATAGCCATGATAGGAAACACTGCATCTAACAAAAAAACAGCTAATCTTAAAAATTAAGCATATACATAATAAAACAGTTATTGAATAAGCATGTGTCCTAAACTCCTGCTGTCTCATATTTTAGAGCAGTCACTGCAATTTATGAAAGAAATCATTTAAATATTTAGGTAACACTTTATTTTAAGGTGTCATAATACAGAGTAATTACCTAGTTAAGTACTTAGTAGTAGCCGTTGTACTTACATGAAATAAATTGTACTTACCATGTAACCAAGTTATGGAACAGCCTGTAATTATGTAGATGTAATTAGCAGCTACTGTTACACATATGTAACGGACCGAGTCTGTTACACAGCTACTTGTACACTTAAGTACAATCTTGATACACTTTATTTTAAGTAGCTTATATCTGTGTACTTACATTTATAATTACGTTGTATAAAGTCTGCAACACATATGTAACAATCTTTTGGTTACATAAGTAGCTGTGTAACAGACTCGTTCTGTTACATACGTGTAACAGTAGCTGCCTATTACATCTACATAATTACAAACTGTAATTACAGGCTGTTCCAGAACTTATAGTTACATGGTAAGTACAATTTGTTTCATGTAAGTACAACGGCTACTACTAAGTACTTAACTAATTTCAGAAAATTTGCTCATTCAGACTCATTTAGTCAGCACGGGTCACATATTTAGTAATATTGTGAATTAGCTTTTATTTTTATTTCAGTTTTCCTTTTTTATCTCAGTCTTAAAATGAAACATTTTATTTCAGTTGTCAAGGAAACTTTTCAAATTTTTGTTGAAGCTTTTAATTACCGAAAACACTTTGAAACAGTGTTAGTTAATGCTAACAGGTGAACTGAAGCGAGTCTTTGGCTCCCCCTGCTGGACAAAACCAGCTCAAACAGGCTCCGGATGGAAGCTGCTTCATGTTCATCATCTTTCTAGTCATGTACTGTCTGGTTTGAGCTGGTCTAGACGCCCTGTTCTCATATTCAGAGTCCTTCAGAGTACTATATTACTCTGAAGTTATTACATCCTGATGAAAGATTATGAAGACAAACACGCTTTTCTTCAGAATAACAGAACAACTGATGAATCACTCACAGGAACATGAAATAAGAATTTAAATAAACATTTTAACAATAAAAATAAACACTAATATTTAATTAAATCATAAAAATGTAAAACCCCCTACTAAATTTCAAAAGAAAAACCATCAAAATAAAACACTGATTAACTACATTAATAAAAAAATTAAAATTTAAATAATAATAATAATAAAATACAATCAAAATAAAACACTTACTACTAATTAATTAATAAAACTGAAAATTGAAATCATTTTAAAATAAAACAATTAAAATACTAATAATTAATTAAATCATAACAATGTAAAAACAGTAAAACAAACTTCAAAACTCTTCTCCAAATTGAGATAAATAATTTTAAAATACATGTAACCAAAATAAAAATGTTGTAATAATTAAATAATTAAAACGAAATCTAAATAAATTTAAATAAAAACAAATCAAAATAAAACACTCACTAATAATTAAACAATAAAAATTTAAAATTTAAATAATGATATTGGTAAAAAAAAAGAAAAGAGAAGAAACACTTACTATAAAAGGATCAAATTGTGTATTTGTTTAGCTGCATGTCATGTGACCATTAACTGACATCAGAGATGCATGAACATGTGAATGTGTTGTTCACGTTATTGAAGTAAGGATTGGTCAGCTGACAGGAACTGACCAGTGCGAGTTGATGATCTTGCAGAGCGCTAGTTCGCAGCACATGCGCAGGTTAGCCTGATGATCCGACAGCACCGACGGAGGCGTTCGCATCGGATCCACCTCACAGTTCTCCTCCGACTCGTACAGCGCGCGGATGAACTCTCCTGCAGAGCGTCATAACCATCATCTTCATCTTCATCATCATCTTCATCATCCTCACACACACACACACTCGCACTCACTCACTCACTCACTCACACACTCACACACACACACACACACACACACACACACACACTCACTCACTCACTCACTCACACACACACACACACACACACACACACACACACACACACACACACACACACACACACACACACACACACACACACACACACACACACACACACACACACACACACACACACACACACACACATGTTCGTTTTTGTGAAAAGTGGGGACATTCCATAGGCGTAATGGTTTTTATACTGTACTTACTGTATGTGCTATTGCCCTACACCAACCCTACACCTAAACCTACCCCTTACAGGAGACTGTGCATTTCAACTTTCCCCAAAAAAACCTCATTCTGAGTGATTTATAAGTGTTTTGAAAAGTGGGGTCATGGGTCAATGTCCTGAGATGTCACCTTCACCTTGTAATACCTGCCATACCCTCGTCATTATACACATCTATGTCCTGACTTTTCACAAAAACACACACACACACACACACACTCACTCACTCATTCACTCTCACAGTCACACACACACACACACACACACACACACACACACTCACACACACACACACACACACACACACACACACACACACACACTCACCGATGGTGTCTTTGAGATAGCGATGCGCGATCAGCTTCAGGAACTCCTCGATGGCTTTGGTGGCCAGTGTGTTTTCTCTGAAGATCAGATGCTCGCGGTCCATGAAGCGATCCACCTCACACATGGCCATATCAGACAGGAAGTCCTAAAACACACACACACACACGCACACGCAAGCTTGACATCAGCTCACCTGGCCACTTCACAGGGATCCTAAACATGATCTTTTAGTAGTAATGCAGTCTTTATTAGTAGTTTGGATTTTTTTATTTATTTATTTTTTTTATTTCATATTTGTTAAAGGTTTTAGTAATTTTGTGTTTTTGTTTTTCTAATTTTTATTAGTTTTTTTAATGTCTATATTAGTGCTGTCAAACAATTAATCGCATCCAAAATAAAAGTATTTTTTTTGTTTGCATAATATGTGTGTGTGATGTGTATGTTTATTATGCATATATAAATACAAACACATGCATGCATACATTTTGTATTTACATGTCTATATTTATATTCATATAATTTATATTATAAATAAATATATTTAATATATAAACATAACATTTTTAAAATTATATACATGCATGTGTGTATTTATAAATACATAATAAACATACACAGTACACACATATATTATATAAACAAAAACTTTTATTTTGGATGCGATTAATCACGATTAATTGTTTGACAGCATATTTTCTTTCAGTTAATGAAAATGTTTTTATGGTTTTATAGTTTCCTACACATTTTCAACTTCAAACTTCCATACTTTTCCAGACTCATATTTCCAGATTTTTTCTGTAGATTTCTGAGATGATATTTAACATCTGATAAATGCGGCATTTTATTAAAATCCTAATGCTAAAATACAGGATTACGTTTCCCACGCTTTCACACTGTGACTGCGTACATTTTAAATAGGGATGCACGATATTATCAGACCGATATCGGAATCGGCCGATAATGGCTTTAGATGTATATATTGGGATCGGCACGATATGAAAAATTATGCTGATATGTCTTGCCGATAAGAGGAATAGATTAACCCCAATGTGCTCAGGGTGTGCTAGTGATTAGATCACGTCAGAAGCGTGGCTCATTCTTGAAGCAAAGTTTTGAATGGTGATTTAGACCGTTTCTGATTAAATAAAGCAGTAATTGATGTCATGAGTTTGTAAGCTATAGCTTACATAATAATAATAATAATTTTTTTTAAAAAGTCACAAACATGACACTTGTAAATCAAATAATTTTATATATACTGATTTATTCATTAATGTGTAATGTTATATTTTTTAAACAAATTATGAGCTCTAAAAGATTTTCTGAATTTTTATAACTCTTGCTTTAGACCATCTACAAATGTTAAATCTTAAAATAAAATGTTAAGGTTATTACTGCATCTTTTTGAAAAGAAAAGAAAAATGCAGCGATTGATATATAGTTTATTTATAGGTCTAGTTATTTTTAAAGCTTCAGTGTACTTTCATTATAAAATAACTTCATTATTGTTTAATTCTAACAAATAAGTTCTTGTTAAAAACTAACCAAAATTAAACATAATTTGCTTATAATTTCCACACAGGAGAGACTTGGTGTTGCTTCCTAACAAAAAGGAAATATCGGTATCAGCATCGGCTAAAATTAGTTGAAAAATATCGGCCTATCAGATATCGGCAAAATCCAATAACGCGCATCCCTAATTTGAAATATTTTAAATTCATATAAGTTTAACAATAATATTATTTTTTTATTTATATTTAACTGAAATAAAATATAAAAAAACAAGGCAACTCATTTTCATTTACTTTAACTTGACTAAAAATTAAATAAAAATGAATAAAAACTATATACTGTAGACAATTTTTTAAAAACAACAAAGAAAAATTACAAAACAACTTTTAACTCAAATTAAAATGAAAACAGAAAAGATAAAAATAAAAAACGAATTCAAAATATTAATAAAAACTATAATAGTCTATCAGTGGCCAACTGATATATTATTTGGCGATATTTGTCATTTTTGTTTGACCAATATGTTGTACAGCACTAAGAACTTACAAACTTTCCGGAGTGTGCTGAGTGCACTATTAGTAAGTGTTTACTTTCTTTTTTATTCACATTTTAACAGTTTCTTTTTTTGTGTTAAAAATACAATATAAAATACTATACCATGTTTTTTCATATTAATTTTCAAATTATATAATTTAGTATATTACATAAAATAAATCATTTGAATTTTTAGTCACTCTTACGCATGTGTTTTCACTATATTTAAACAGTGTGATACCATATATATGACCCTGGACCACAAAACCAGTCATAAGGGTCAGTTTTTGGAAATTGAGATTTATACATCATATGAAAGCTGAATAATTAAGCTTTCCATTGATGTATGGTTTGTTAGGATAGGACAGGGGTCGGCAACCCTTTCAACTCTTTCATCCCTCTGTGGTGGCTCCCTGTAGCGTGGTGTATGTTCTGCCTTATTCTGTCATAAAAATTGACAAAGTATTTGTAGTATATATACTGATTGTACAATCACAACCATAAAATTGTCATTAGTAAAATATTTATCAAAAATATTATAGAAGACAAATTATTGGTTATTGTCCAGCAGTGTATTTTAATTCTTAGCCAATTGAAAGTAAGAGATAATAATTTTTTTTGTAAATTATACATACATAAATGTAGTAATAATATAATATAATAATATTTATAACATAACCTGTAACATAACCGAATATAAAACTTTAGCTATATGCCGTGTTATCTTTATTTGGGCATCAAATATTTTGTGGCTCCACGTGAATTTTATTCGATGGGAAAAGGGCCAAAATGGCTCTTTTGACGCTGAAGGTTGCAGACCCCTGGGATAGGACAATATTTCGCCGAGATACAACTATTTGAAAATCTGGAATCTGAAGGTGCAAAAAAAAATCAATACAATGTATTGTTGTCTATTGCTACAAATATACCTGTGCTACTTATGACTGCTTTTGTGCTCCAGGGTCATATATGTGTTTTACATGCTCATTTGTAGCTACTTTTAAAGAAACCCCCCATTATTTGGTCAAAATCCCATGTTATGAAGTGCTATGCAGGCTATTTAAGACAATATTGGCTGATGCTGACCTAAAAAAAACGTTTGCCCGTTTCCACATCTCAGACCTCAAATATATAAAATATTACCCTTTTAGACACAGTTTTAGGCCTATAGGTGTGAGTGTAGAGTTCTCCGGCTCTGACCTTGGCTTTGCCGGTGCTCTGCAGGATGTGCACCAGCGCACAGGCCACCTCCTCCTTGCTCTTAGCGCTCAGCAGCGGCTCCAGGACACCGCACAGCGTCCGGTAGTTGTTGGTCACGTACTCGGCGAACTCCTTGTACAGCTCCATGGGCAGGATGTTCATGGTCTGGTAGCGGCACTTGAGGCGCAGCGAGGCGTTGATGATCTTCCCGCTGCCCACGCCGCCACCCTTCGCCAGAACGCTGGGCTGGATCACTGGATACCACTGCTCCACGAAATGACGGCCAGTTATACTGGGGATCGGGATACTGACCAGCCCCAGATAGGTGCTCTTCTCCTGCACCACACACACACACACACACACACACGTCTGAGGACTACATCTGACTAGAGAATTTAACCATCAATAACTGGCCATGAAACTGTGTTTTGCATAGTGCTGTCAAACGATTAATCACATCCAAAATAAAAGTTTTTGTTTACATAATATATGCGTGTGCTGTGTATATTTATTATGTATATATAAATACACACACATGCATGTATATATGTCAGAAAATATGTTATGTTCATATATTGAATATATTTATTTATAATGTAAATTATATGAATATAAATATAGACATATATATGCATGCGTGTGTATTTATATATACATATACACACATACACAACCCGAATTCTGGAAATGTTGGGATGTTTTTTTTTTTATTTGAATAAAATGAAAACTAAAAGAATTTCAAATCACATGAGCCAACATTTTATTCACAATAGAACATAGATAATATAACAAATGTTTAAACGGAGAAATTTGACAATTTTATGCACAAAATGAGCTCATTTCAAATTTGTTGCCTGCTACAGGTCTCAAAATAGTTGGGACGGGGGCATGTTTATCATGGTGTAGCATCTCCTCTTCTTTTCAGAACAGTTTGAAGACGTCTGGGCATCGAGGTTATGAGTTTCTGGAGTTATGGTTTTGGAATTTGGTTCCATTCTTGCCTGATATAGGTTTCCAGCTGCTGAAGAGTTCGTGGTCGTCTTTGACGTATTTTTCATTTAATGATGGGCCAAATGTTCTCTATAGGTGAAAGATCTGAACTGCAGGCCAATTCAGCCCCTGGACTCTTCTACTATGAAGCCATGCTGTTGTAATAGCTGCAGTATGTGGTTTTGCATTGTCCTGCTGAAATACATGTCATCTGGAGGGGAGCATATGTTGCTCTAAAACCTTTATATACCTTTCAGCATTCATAGTGCCTTCCAAAACATGCAAACTGCCCATACCGTATGCACTTACCCATACCATCAGAGATGCTGGCTTTTGAACTGAACACTGATAACACTCCCTCCTCTTTAGCCCGAAGAAATTTGGACTCGTCTGACCATAGAACACTTTTCCACTTTGAAACAGTCCGTTTTAAATGAGCCTTGGCCCACATGACACGACGGCGCTTCTGGTATGGCTTCTTTTTTGCATGATAGAGCTTTAGTTGGCATCTGCAGGTGGCACGGCGGATTGTGTTTACCGACAGTGGTTTCTGGAAGTATTCCTGGGCCCATTTAGTAATGTCAATGACAGAGGGCCCGAAGACCACGGGCATCCAACAAAGGTCTTCGGCCTTGTCCCTTACGCACAGAGATTTCTCCAGTTTCTCTGAATCTTTTGATGATGTTATGCGCTGTAGATGATGAGATTCGCAAAGCCTTTGCAATTTGACGTTGAGGAACGTTGTTTTTAAAGTATTCCACAGTATTTTTACGCACTTTTTCAAAACTGGAGAGCCTCTGCCCATCTTTACTTCTGAGAGACTCTGACTCTCTAAGACATCCCTTTTATAGCTAATCATGTTACAGACCTGATGTCAAATAACTTAATTAGTTGCTAGATGTTCTCCCAGCTGAATCTTTTAGTGGACAAAAGTGTAAAATTTCTCCGTTTAAACATTTGTTATGTTCTCTCTGTTTTATTGTGAATAAAATATTGGCTTATGTGATTTGAAAGTCTTTTAGTTTTCATTTTATTCAAATTTAAAAAACATCCCAACATTTCCGGAATTCGGTTTGTATTATGTAAACAAAAAACGTTTATTTTGGATGAGATTAATCATGATTAATTGTTTGACAGCACTAGTTTTGCATTATTTTTTATCACAGAGACACTGGATATTTCAGAGGCTTATTTTGCTTCTTTTTTCACATATTCACATTTTTTTTCTAGTCATGTTCATGGCAAACTCTCTAAAACAGCACCTGTTACAAAACCTTAAATATCAATATTAAATATGTTTTATATTTATTAAATATGTATTATATGTTTTCTGGTTTCATTAGGGATGTAACGATATCAAAATCTCATGATACGATAAAATTGCAATATGAAGTCCACGATACGATATTTATTACGATATTTAAAAAGAAAAAAAAAAAGACAAATGAAGAAATGGGAAAAAAAAGATAAAATTTTGTACATTTTAAGGTTAAATCTAATGCACTTTGAGAGTTCAAAATTCAAAAAGCTCCAACCCCTGTTCTTAACTAAGAAAACTTAAGTCAGAAAAAACTCTGTGTACCTGAACTTTAAAGGGGACTCAGCCCTCTTTTTATTTATTTAAAAAATCGTAGCATGGATTTCATATCACAATATTATCGTATCGTGAGATTTTGATATGGTTACATCCCTAGTAGTTTGTGGTGTGAACCGACCTTGCGTCTCTTCTTGTCCGTCTCCTTGTACAGGTGCAATCTGAGGCTGCGGATGGCCGGCAGGTTGTTGAACTCGAAGTGTTCGCCCCAGAAAACGGTGTCTGTGCGCGGTTTGCTGGTGGTTCGCGCATACAGCATGTCGTCCAGACACAGCTCGCAGTAATAACGCTTCTTCGGAGGAAGATCTCGGGCCTCGATGATCCATAGCTTCAGCACGTTATCAACACGACGGCTGTTATCCTGCAGCCACACAGGGAAATTAGCATAAAACAGACGTGTTTATTAACACTGCTTGACAAAGGTTTATGTACTTGTTAAGTGTACAGGTAGAGTAGTCAATGTGCAGCTTGTGTAGAAGTACAAATTTACTGTCCTCTAAATATAACTCAACATATAGTCATTATTGTCTAAATAACTGGCAACAAATTGAGTACACCCTAAGTGAACATGTCAAAACTGTGGCCAAAGTGTCAATATTTTGTAGGGGCATCATTGTTATCCAGCACTGCCTTAATACTCCTGGGTTTGGAGTTCACCAGAGCTGCGCAGGTTGTTGCTGGAGTCATCTTCCACTCCTCCATAATAACATCACGGAGCTGCTGGATGTTAGACACATGGTGCTTCTCCACCTTCAGCTTGAGGATGATCCACATGTGCTCAATAGGGTCCAGGTCTGGACACACACTTGGCCACTCCATCACCTTCACCCTCAGCTTCATCAGCAAGGCAGTTGTCATCTTGGCGGTGTGTTTGGGGTCGTTATTATGTTGGAAAACTGCCTCAGTACATGTTGGACTCCATGTTTCCCTCAATGAACCTCAGCTCTCAGTACCAGCAGCACTCATGCAGCACCAGACCATGAAGCTACCACCACCATGCTTGACTGTAGGCAAGACACAATTTTCTTGGTACTCCTCACCAGGGCATCGCCACACATGCTGGACACCATCTGAGCCAAACACGTTTACCTTAGTCTCATCAGACCACAGGACATGGTTCCAGTAATTCACGCTCTTGGACAGCTTGTCTTCAGCAAACTGTTTGCAGGCTCTTTTGTGAGCCAGCTTCAGAAGAGGCTTCCTTCTGGGATGACGGTCATGCAAACTGACTTGTTGCAGTGTGCGGCGTATGATCTGAGCGCTGACAAGCTGACCTTCCACTTCTGCAACCTCTAAAGCAATGCTGGCAGCACTCATGCGTCTGTTTTTTGAAGCCAGCTTCTGCACCTGAAGCACAGCACAAGGATCTAACATCTTTGATCGACCCTTGCGTGGCCTGTTCTGAGTGAAACCCGTCTTGGAAAACCTCTGTATGACGCTGGCCACTGTACTGTAACTCAGTTTCAGGGTGTTACCGAACTTCTTATAGCCTCGGCCATCTTTGTGGAGAGCAACAATTGTAATTCTCAAATCCTCAGAGAGTTCTTTGTCATGAGGTGCCATGTTGAACATCCAGTGGTCAGTATGAGAGAACTGTACACAAAGCACCAAATTTTAACTGCTCTAATACAAGATACACAAATTTGTATGGTCCTGTCAATCAGACAAAAACATGAACATGATGAATAGGACATGTGGCTTTGCATGGTTAAACGACGTATAGCTGTTATCACGTAGGGTGTACTCACTTTTGTTGCTAGCTATTTTGACAATAATGGCTGTATGTTGAGTTATTTTCAGAGGACAGTAAATCTGTACTGCTATACAAGCTGCACATCGACTACTCTAAAATATATCCAAGTTTCATTTCTATAGTATTGTCCCTTGGGAAGATATACTAAAATGTTTGTTAAAATGTGAGGGGTGTACTCACTTTTTTGAGATACTGTATAATTGTATATAAATTATAATAAAATGAAAAATACCAAATGAAAAAATTTAAACTAAAAGAGTTTAGAAATGTTGCCTTGGAAACGAAATGAACAAAGTTTAAGTTAAAGCAATAAAATTAATTTTTTTTAAATGAAACAATAATAGTATAAATCAGGGGTGCAAACTCGTCAGGGGTGAAAAAGGTGACAAACCAAACTAAACCCCCCCACCCGCAACACACACACACACACACACACACACACACACAGGGTAAAAGTTAAAAGTAAGGGCAAGTTAATTCACACAGCACATTTCACACACAATGGCAAGTCAAAGTGCTTTATAGGGAGAAAATGTTACATTTTTCTAGAAACTTTTCTTTGGACTAGAAACAAGACAAAAACTCTAAGTAGGAAATCATTTTTTGCAGTGCACCATTCAAGGATATACAACTACAGTCTACAATCAACAAGGATTGTTGTTAAGATGTTACATGAACTTAGTCAGGGCAAATAAACCACTGAATCTTCATCTCAGCACTCGAATTATTGAAGCAGGCGACGGGCTGAACTCGAGGTGTTTCTCCGTCTTTAAACAGGCTGTTAAAGGCGGACACTTAACACTGCCTCCACTTGAGCTGAGTGATACTAATATTACTGTACATTAAACAGTATGCTTTACTTGTAGGTCGAACAGTTCTCAAATCCACTTCGTGTCAGAGTAATAGCTTACTGATGTCTGAGACAAATGTTAAGGTCGAGGCTGAGGAGCATTTTGCAAAGGGTAGCGAACTAATGTAGCGATAACGTAACTTACAATCTTCATAGCTATTGCAACAGCAGCCTCACGCAAAAAAAAACAAACAACAACAAAAAAAAACAGCAGCCTCACGATGTAATCATCATTTATACTGGAACACCATAATTTACAGCAGATACAAATGCATTCCGTCCTGCTCGACAGCGAACTTAATTCAGCTAGCTACAAACAAGCTAATCTGACCACAAACATAGCCCAATTACTTCAACAATAAGTTGCTTGCCGTTAGCTTGTTTCTTCACATTTTACATAGCCTCTGGAAATATAGACAGTTGCCTGCAGCGTCTAAAAGTTAGGCTTCAGGAGTTAGATTGGTCTTTTTCATATATATATTGTTTTAATTTTATTTTTAATGTTATTGTTTTTATTATTGCGCAGTGTTTACTATGATTCATCTCCAATCTTATCTACAGTAGCCTATAATGCTATTCAATCACTGCTCTCAAACACGGAGGATATGTCACGTTTAAGATGGTAAAAGCAGTTATTTTGGGAAAAGTAAAGTTTATTGGAAAGTAAAGTAAGTGCACGAAAACAATGCTAACATTATTACTGTTTAATTTGTACAGTCTTTAGTCGTGGTTAATGTTTCATAAGATGTATTTTGTCCGATTTTATATTGCTCTTTAATGTGATATGTTTGTATGCTATTCTTGCATTTAAGTAAAAAGCTGGTCTGTCCTTACATTAAGGTAAGCCAATCAGAGGCAGAGTAGGGCGGGTCCATTCCTTTGCCAACGGTGAAAGAAACGCTACAGGTGACGTGACACAGATGACTCGCAGATACGACCCCCCCGCCCACACACACACACACACACACACACCCCAATTTTTCTTTTAATTTAAAAAAATCTACACGATTCATGTGAATGACCTATTTCAAGGTGAAAACGGCGAATTTCGCCAAAAGGTGACAAGTTTGCACCCCTGATAAATATACAATGCTAAAAGTATAAATATAAATAATGCTAAAATCTGGGATAGAGTGTTAAAAAAATTAAATAAAATAAAAAATGTAACCTCCTGGCTTGTCTTAACCCTCTAAGCGCCAAAGTCACAAAATTGCGACAAGATGTCATACTTCATGAAATAGACTGTAGTTCCTAATATGGTGTAATATCTCATTTGTATTCCCTACCACTAGATGGCAGACATGTAGTACTTCGATTCTAGACCAAAAGGAAATATAGCAGAGCAAGTGCGCTATCGTGTGATTGATGCGGAAGCAGTTCAGTTCATAGCGTCTGAGTAAACTGTGAGATTTGTGAGAGAAAATCGCCAAATGGCTAATAAAAAGTTGTACCGTGAGGATGTGTTGCAAATGTTATTCGCCGATTCTGACTCTGAAGGGGAATATTTGCCTTTTGGAAATGACGATCGGTCGTCTAATGATCGCGCATCTCCCGGTACATCTTTGCAGCGCAATGGTGCCGCCGTGCAAGGCGCGAGCGTTCACGAAGCACAAACAAGTGATCATTTCGAGCCTTTGCCCAACGGGGATGGGGGTGGCAGGGGTGGACGTGGTCTTAGTGTCCATAGGAGAGGCTCCGTGCTGCTGATGATCGGCCAGATTGCGTTGTTTGTTCTGATCGCGCGCGCTCAAAGGGCCGCCGGCAGACAGTACAGGTGCAGTCAGTGTGGGGCAGGTCTGTGCGCTGTGCCATGCAGTGAGAGGTACATACTCTCGAGGACTATAAACTGTCACCTAGATACCTGATCAACTGATCAAAAAATAGGCACATGTATTTTACTATGGCACAGTAATATAGTAATAATTTACTACTTTCTGCTGTTTTACTGCTGGTTTCCTCTTTTCTTGATCATTTGGATTGAGGATAAAAAGACAAAAAAAAAAACAAACATGCAAATAAGTTCAAACATCCATTCAATATCTACTATTTCCTGAATATTACTGATGAACTGATCAAAAAGTAGGCTACCGTTCACATGCGTTTTACTACTATATAGTAATAATTTAGTACTTCTCCTGTTTTATGGTTGGTTTCCTCTTTTCTGATCATTTGGAATGAGGATAAAAAAAAATTTAAAAAACATGCAAATAAGTTCAAACATCAATTCAGTATCTGCTATTTCCTGAATATTATGAAATTCAAGAGGGCCGCTCCCTGATGACGTCATAATATGCAAATTAGATGAGTATATTTACACCCCACATAAACTTTCGGTCATGCCCAACATTTTTCTGATTTACAGTAGATCTCTATCTTTAAGCTCTTTCAAGCCACAAGCTTTTGAAATCCTGATGTCAAAATCCAGCATTTTTTCCAAAAATCCCTGGCGCCTAAAGGGTTAATGTTTTGACATGTCAATAAATGCTTTTATAAAACCAACAATAGAAGTGCATGTGCTGCAAAACAAAAAGTTGTATGTATTTTGGAAAATAAATGTCCATTTAAAGACTCCATATCATTCAGTATTCTGCCGTTCCTGACTCATCTATTTGCATGTGGGCTACTAACTGATCTTACATCACATGTACAATCTACAGTCTTTATTTTCTCAGTAAACGGACCAAAACTATTGATGCTGTTCACTCATGGACGTATACTAATATCTGTCCCATGAAACGCTCTCTGATTAATATCATCATGACTGATGCGGTGATGCAGAGTAAAGGCGGGTCAGAAAGCGCTGGTACCTTGTTGGGTTTGACGGCTCGCTGCAGGTTCTCGATCCATTTGTCCCTCTCAGCGGCAGAGCGGCACGCAAAACACTTGGTGCCCGATGCAGTCGTCACCTGAAGCACAGAGAAAACCCTTTCATTACACACCAATCACACATTACATCGTTTTATTGTGTATCATTTTTGCATGATTATTCAGCTGAGCATTTGTATGATGAGTCTTTTTTGCAAGTATTCAAAAAATATCTGTTTTATTATTGTGTTTTAAAACCAAAGTCGATAAAAACGACTTTGTACTTTTTACTGTGTGTGTGGATGTCCGTCAGCCACCACCGAAGACCTTTTTTGAGTCAGGAAAAACCCTGACGTTGTGTTATTCTCTAAAAGTCTGGATGGTGGTGACGGTTTGGCTAAGACCTGAGGATCTCAGGTGTGAATTCACTGTCATTCAGACATTAGCAGTGAATACAGACTATCACACGCACACACACACCTCGAAGCAGTACTCCTGGCCGAGGATGCTGGAGTGGACGGGTTTGATGATGGCATCCTCGTCCAGC